>NW_013952830.1:383155-403241 GCF_001266775.1 Austrofundulus limnaeus
GTGAAAATTTCATGTCATTAGCACCTCTAGTAATATATTTACTGAGAAAAATGTTGACGTGTTCAATACTTATTTTACCCGCTGTATGTGAGACATTGACGCTAATCCAATGGCTTTGTTTACATGACTATGTGAATAGTAATGACTCGTACGAACACCCAGCGCTAGGCTTTAGTGGCTAATAGACGATGTAACAATAACTTAATCAGTCTAAAGTTCAGCTAGATTTGGCATTTAAACTTTCACTCTGATGCTTGAGTCAAAAGATTGATGAAAACAAGAAAAAACGAACTTACTCTGCTGGGCATGCTCTCACCGACTTCAATGTCCTTTTTTCGGCTATCACCCTTTTTGACACAAAGGCCCCCCTCGACAGTTGCCTCACAATGACGTCATCTCGGATCCGCGGCTCACTTATCGGGGATTTTGTCCATGGTTGTCCACAATTTTCCGAAACCAAGCATCAACATTAAAACTCGCCTTCATCAACAAGGACTCCCCTCTTCCGTATATGGGCGGAGTCAGCATTTCGGCAGTTCATGCGTGAATTTCATGATGACGTCAATTGGTAAAAGGTCCATTTACGATTCTTTTGAAGAGAAACACAGACTTGTGGGGGGAGTTCGAAGAACAGACAGGAACTGATTAAGACGTGGCAGTTCTCTCAGTTTCTTGCTGGAGTCAGGAAGTCTAAGGTTTTTAGAACATTCCTGATAACACTATTGTTTGTGGGAGTCAAAGAAATTTTAATTCAGGTCCCCACCGAAGTTCTGAAAAATGAAAGATTCACATAGAGTGGGGGTTTTCTTCCTCTCTGATCATTGTCATAGGAGCAATTGAAATCTGATCGGAAATGATAAATTCTATGCAGGAAAGTCCTACACTCTTTAAATCCAAACAAGGCGCTTCACACCCTACCTGCCTCCAGCTTCCAGTTTGGTTCATTCCAGTTTGATAGAGGGGTTTTAGAGCTCGCAGAAACATTTTATTTACAAATTAATTAAAAGATGTCAGCAAGGGAAGACTTGTCCGTCCAGCCTTACATGTTGGAGCCAGAGTCTGACCCAGAACTAGAGTCTTGACCCAGAACCAGAGGAGAACAAAGACCACTGAATTGTTGTTGGAAAGTCCAGGGGCCTCATGTACAAAGACTTGCGTGGATTTCTTACTGAAACGTGACATACGGTCAAATCCAGAAAATAGCGTACACACAAAAAATCCAGATGTATCAAACCGTGTGTACGCCTGAATCCACGCACATTGCTTTTGAACATTACAATTAACGTGGAACAGAGCGCAAGTAAGACACCTCCCCTGACACGCCTTCATTAACATATGTTAAACAGATGCAAATTACTTCCTGCATGTGTGAAGGACACGTTTGTTTGATCCCTGCGAAATCAGAAATGATTTCTAGAGTCATAAAAATAATGAATTTAAAATAATGTGAGTGAGAAGAAAAATCCTAAGTAAAAATAAGAATAAAATATGTTTGTTACGTGAAGAACAAGTGATTGTGTGTCGGTGTGTGTGTGTGTGTGTGTGTGTGCACGCGCGCACGCTGCTGTGTTGCACAACCAGCTTATCCATTCATTCTGAGTCTGAAAGTATTCACTTTGCGCAGGAGTTTATTACCAAAATTACTGTAAACACAGAGGAACTTAAATGTTTGGTAGAACATAGATCTTAGTTTATTTCACAGCTGATATTAAGAAACGAGTCTCTGTGTCTCAGTAGAGAGTTCACATGACGTGACGTGATGGAGAGTCTTCACAAACGCTGCGCACCGCAGCCTTTGTGTGCAGTCTGTTTGTCTGTCAAGCTTTKGCTCTCCTACTTACAGCATTTTCACAAGTTGTAAAGTGTACTTCCACGTGTCATTTTGGAGAAATCTACAGCAATGTATGAAACACCGGAGAGGGTGCGTGCGCTCCAGAGCACGACCATAACTCAGCCTTTAGAATCATATGGATGAGGTCGTTCCATTGGGCATGATTCGACTTTGTGGACTGGACTGTCACAGCCCCGACCAGTCTGCCAGCTCCCTCTGGAAAGCTCCTGTGGAACCCCAGCTTGCTGCTGCTACACGTGCACGAGTGGCGCACATGGCTACTCGCTGTGTTGCACGCCCAGAGCGCAGCAGTGCCAAAGTAAAATATGATTTTTCCTCAAAATGGCTGATGAGCCACTTGTCATCAGAAAATTCTATCTGTTTATAAATAAATGCTCTGTGTGTTACACTATTTATTATATCCTCCAGTAAGGCTGAATCTGTTCTTGTTAAATGTATTTTTGGCACAACTTTGCGCGTCCATTATTTAACTGTGTCCATGTGGATGTCATAATTGTTAATCATGTGGATGTAATAATTGTTAATCATGTGGATGTAATAATTGTTAATCATGTGTGTCTGCTGTGAGCAATAATCATTTTCACATCATGAACAGTTTCTCAGAATCACCTCTAAGTGTCACCAATGGAACCAAAACCACAGAAACGTGCGTACGCCAGCCCTGGAGTTAGCGTGGGGCTGCGCACATTTCCACGTTCAGTTGAGTTTTGATACATTCGGAGTTTTGCGTGGAAAATGACGTACGCAAGGTTTTTGTGTGTACGCAGTGTTGATTCATGAGGCCCCAGATCTTACTTAAAAGTTCTGTCACCAAACAAATTACAAATAGTTCAGAAAACATCATAGAAAATAGAAAAAAAACTCAAAAGTTAAAAAAGAAATATAAACAGAATATACCGGTATCTTTGCAGCACCAGGAGAGACTAAATTCAACTTTTCTGCCTCCTAGAGACTCCAAGTACACAAAAATTGTATGGAACAGCTAATAAAGTGGATTTGTAAAATGTGACCCATCATATTAAAATGAGTATTAAGGCAAATTTGGTCAAACTTACCTAATTACATATCAGATTCCTGACTTTAAAAGCTACATTTTGATATCTGGATCATTCTGATATCATAGCTTATCCAGAGATATGACAATTTGTCTTGTTGGTTACGATAATACATTACTGTTTGGTCTGAATCCTAATTTTATGTAAATTTATTAAATTTTTCATGTCAATATAAAGAGGAAACCTCAAATAGTATTTGTACATTAAGATTTCCCATTCGGAAAGAAACAAAAACGTTTCTTTTTCACAGGGAAAAATTCAAAATTTTAAGGCGTTTTTCCTCAAAATCAGTTTTTTGTTGCTACTTCTCAAAAAATGCTTAAAATCTTTTTTTAGGGTTATATTTCAGACAGTTCATTCAAATGATACATTGATAAGACATTAATTCATTATATTTTGACAAAATGCAATTTTTGAACACGTTTAAATCAAAACCCTGGATGTGCCTATTTTTCCACATTCCACTTTTGGAATTAATCCTCATTTTGATGTGATGGATCACAAATTATTTTCATTTCTCAGCTTTTAAATGTTGAGTTGATGTACATTAGTGATATGTTTCATGAGGACTCCAGGCTTCAATGATAAAAAAAAACATTGGCAATCCACAAAATCCCCTAACTTAGTTGTTCTGTTCTTGGGGAGTCTCATTGAAGCAGTGACAACACAGACTAATTACATGTTGTAGCCACACACTACATGCTACATTACCCTGATTCCACTATCAGCCCAACCATCACTTAGCTCCTTCACTTTGTGGCAGTCTGGTGCACGTCACAGCGGGGGTGGGGTACGTCTGAAGATTTAGAGGGAAGAAGGAGATAGAGGGATGAAAGTGAGAGGACGAGGTGACAGCCAGTGCACTACGTCGCCGCATTAGCATATTGTAATGCCAAATGATGGGGCTGGGGGTGATAAATTACAACTCCAGCCGTGATCTTTCCAGCACCAAGTATCCCTTGGCTGTCAGTAAAGAGGTTGAAACATTTACATCACCTCCAGTCCCCACAAGACAAGGTGGTGTGATTGAATGGTAGCCAGGAGGAGCAGATGGATTGTCTTTCAAGTCCTGAGCGAAAAGCTGGAAAAATTGGATTAGAGATCTGAACGAAATGACTCTTTTTCTGTAAAATCCGTGTTAGAGGTAAATCCCCTCTAACTGGAAAAGGCCCATGTTATTACGTCTAGATTACATAAAGTCAGCCTGTAGTGTTTCATTTAATTGGTTGGAAATAGCAATTGTCTCTCTGTACTTTATGACAGACCTTTTTATCACCAGCAGCTTCTGCACATGAAACACTTGACTGAGTGGATTAAAAGAGGAAGCTGAGCTTTGTGGGTGGGTTACATAATGTGTGTCTTGTTTTGAATGGTGAAGGCTGTGAGGAAGGTGGAACAAGGTTGTTGGTTTGGCTCCTTTTGAAAATTGGGTTTAGGCTTTACAAACTGCCTCCAATACTGTTCTGAATATATGTGGACCATGTCCCACCATTCCTATGGCCATAGAGCCATCTAACCAGGAAGTATTCAACAAGTGCCCAAACAATTACAGGATGGAGGGCAAGGTCAGTCCTTGTAGACCTTAACAGACATGTTATTGTGATGGTTAAAACGACTCATAGGCCTGGAGCAACTAAGTCATGATCAGAACTGAAAAAGCTTTTTGGATGAGAGCGGAAACGTCTCTGTAAATCAAGAGAAGGCAGCCATCCTCATTTACCATATAGTCATTCTGTCCTGGATGACTGAGAACCTACAATAGAATTGCTGAGTTCTGTTGTGAAGAACAGCTGTATTCTATTAGAATTATTGATCAAGGCAACAGTTTGTGACATGAATCTTTAATGAATCAAATTGTTGGTGATGTACGGAGATATATATTCAGTTGTTTACAGATCATGTGATAAAAACTAGGGATTTAAACTTTTCAACTCCATTCATCCATCCCTTCATCCATATTCTACCTCTTATAAGGGGTCGGGTAATGGGGGCAGCAGCCTAAGCAGAGAGCCACTTGGGCCAGCTCCTCTGGGAGAATCCCAAGGGGTTCCCAGGCCAGCTAAGAAAGTCCTTCCAGCATGTCCTGGTTCTCCCTCTGGGTCTCCTCCCAGTGGGATGTGCCTGGAACACCTCACCAGGATGGTGTCCAGGCGGCATCCTACCCAGATGCCTGAGCCACCTCGACTGGCTCCTCTCGATGTGGAGGAGCAGCGGCTCTACTCTGAGTCCCTCCTGGATGACCGAGCTTCTCACCCTATCTCTAAGGGAGAGCCCAGACACCATGTGGAGGAAACTCATTTTGGGCACTTGTATCCGTGATCTCGTTCTTTCGGTCACTACCCAAAACTCGTGGCAATATATGAGGGTAGGAATAAACGTTGACTGGTAAATGGAGAACTTTGTCTTCTGGCTCAGCTCTCACTTCATCATGACAGATCTTTAGAGTGCCCACATCACTACAGATGCAGCACCTATCCGCCTATCATCCTCCTGTTCCATTTTTTCCTCATTCGTGAACAAGATCCTTGATATCCTTCAAGATACTTGAACTCCTCCACTTGGGGCAGGACCTCTTCTCCAATCCAGAGGAGGCACTCTACCCTTTTTCAGATCAAGACCATGGTCTCTGATTTGGAGTCACTGATCCTCATTCCAGCCACTTCACACTCAGCTTCAAACTGCTCCAATGAGAGCTGGAGATCACGATCTGATGAAGCCAATAGGACCAATATTCCTAAACCTCCCCGGTAAGGTCTATTCAGGGGTCCTGGTGCATGGGAGTTCACTCAATCAGTCTACATGTGTTTTGTGGACTTGGAGAAGGCGTTCATCCGTGTCCCTCAGGGAGTCCTGTGGGGARTACTCTAGGAATATGGTGTACCAAGCCCTTTGATATGGGCTGTTGGGTCTCTGTACAACCGGTGTCAAAGCATTGCCGGCAGTAAGTTGAGCTCATTTCCAGTGAAAGTTGGTCTTCACCAAGGTTGCCCTTTGTCATCCATTCAGTTCCTAACTTTTATGGACAGCATTTGTAGATGCAGCCAAGGTGTTGAGGGGAATTGAATAGTTCGATGAAGTTTGATTTCATCAAGCATTAAACTTCATAAAACATTTCAACTCTAATAAAATGTATGAACATACATTTCACATTTTATTCCAGTATCCAGTATTTAGTTACTGTTTCATGTCACTTACAACAGTTTTAGTTAAAGTCATCAGTAAGCAAAGTCAAATCACACAGTTTAGAAATAAAGTTCTGAAATGAACAACAACTTACTGCAATGGCATCATAAAAACACCATCTCATTATTCATGTTTGATCTCCCTTCAGGGTGCAGAGTCATTTAAATGAACTCATCTGGTACACTGAACTATTCAAAGATAATATTTCAACTCATGGCACTTGGGAAAAATATTGAAAAAACATCATTTTGGGAGACAGAACTTATTATTTTTGGATAAAAACAATGAAACACCTTAGGATGGTACAGCCTGTGATCATCTTCAGTTTCATGTCTCAGTATCTCTCTTCTATTTGACTTTAGCAATTAACAGCATTATATTCTATTTAGTTATTATTATATTATTGCTTGATCTAATTTTAATGATCAGCTTTACATCTGCAGTCTCTACAGCAGTTACTGATCAGAATATACCTGTTTGTTTAAAGGAGAATCAGAGGAAGAGGAGGATTAACTGTAAGCGGTGCTCCTGTTTTCTTTGGATTATGTTTTATAATCCCAAGCATTTCACCACAGCTGTATTGTTTCCTTACTTTACTCATGTCAAAATTGAAACGTTATTCAAAATTGAAACATTATAGAACTCTGATGTTTAATTTGTCTGTCTTATGAATGTTTGGACAATCTCTGCCACATGTTCACACGTTTACATGTGTGAAAACCTAGCAGCAGGTTCTGAGCTGCTCTCTGCTCTGAACAGCAGGCTTCAGGTGGATCTCACTGTTGGATACAACTGTTTTTAAAACAATCAAAAGGAAAACAAAAAGAGGAGGAAGGGTTTGTTCATTTAAGTGTAATTGTTGAAATAAAAGTGTAAAAGTGACAAGAGATACTTACTTGCCTAACAGGCCATCATTTTGAGGGACTTAAAATTAAAAGTAATGCAGAACTCTAACTTGAAGCAGTTTTCTGGAGTTCTATTCACCAAAGCGTGAAGCTAACTACCTGGATGTGTTGCTCCTTCACACCCTCCTCCTCCTCCTCCCCCTCCTCTTCATTAATCTTTCTTCATTAATTTCTGATTCTCAGTAAGAGGATCGAAGTTTGTCTGGTCTAGGGCTGCAACTAATGATTATTTTAATAATTGATTAATATGTTGATTATTTTTTCGATTAATCGATTAATCTGCCAAATTATTAAAATGCTTAATTACATGAATATGAGTAGATATAAATTAATTTCATTCCTGTATAAATTAGGGATGCAAGTTATTGATTAATAAATTGATCTGAAGTTGATTTATCTTATAGATTGACTAACAATTAATTTATAAGCAGCCATTTTCTTAAAAAAACTGAGTTTTCTCATGAATCAAGAGGGTATTTTCATAACATGAGGGATTTTGTTTTATAATCTCCTGAATTAAAAACAGAAGCACATCATACGTCTTTTAACAATTGATTTTGCCAGTTGTATTAAATACTGACTGAAAAAATGTGTATTTCTCATACATGAAAAATAGAAATTTAATAGGTTGCTGAATGAGGAAAATAGATTAAAAGAATAAAATAGGATTTTTAGATGTAAAACTATTATGAATTTATTATAATTAGAATTTATTTACATTTAACATATATAATTTTTCTCTAATTCTTTACCTTTTACTTCCTTCTTGTTGGTTCTGTTAGATTAAAACATTGTTCGACCCAGTAAGCGGTTCTGAAGCAGCCCCCGTCCTCCTCCTCCCCTCTCCTCTACTGAGGCAGACCTGTTGCTCGTGTCTTTTTATGTATTTATTTATTTTTTACTTCATCCTGAACCTTTTTGCTGCTCAACAAATAATTTTGAGCCTCAGTCAGAAAAAAAAACTGGAGAGTTTTTATACTTTTGGCTCGAGAAAAGAAGGAAACAAATGGTGGATTTAGGTGCCCCCCTCCCTCCCGCACGCGTTCCCTCCTCGCGACGTGGCTCGCATCAAATCAGACTGTCTTTCAAAAAAATTAAATGTGGCAAATACTTTCTATCATAACTTCAGACCTACTTGGACTATCAATACAATTTAAAAACTGGTTTAAAGTTCGAAGTCTCTACATTTTACTTGAGAGTCTCAGAGAGGGCGGATCTTTACAGGTAGAGTTTTTTTCTTCCCAAACTTTATTTAGGTTAGCTAGCATTGACAATGCTCTGCGGGTGACGTAGATGGCTCAGAGACATGGCGAGGGGCACATAAATCGAGCAACCCAACGAATCGATAATGAAATTTGTTGCCAACCTGTTTAATCGATTTTTATCGATTTTATCGATTCGTTGTTGCAGCCCTAGTCTGGTCTATAATAACCAAAACTAAACTTCGGCAGTGGGCAGACTGACTTCTGATGTAAACATCAGACAGTAAATAAAAGAGTAGATAGATATATTTTTTATTGTAAAGACCAACACTCACCCGACAACAAAATGGGATTTCATTAAACAGTCGTGCTGGACACTCCAGCACAAATCCAAGTTTTTTACATAAGGCTGACCTGAGCAGATAATCTCTAATTTTCATACCAGAAGGTTTTGTATCAAACTGTCTGTCAGCTTCTCCTCTGTCATCCACAGCTTCTTCTTCCTTTTATTTTCCAGTTGGTACAAGAAATTCTAACCCTTCTCACCTCATGGTGTGTTCAAAAATTATCTTTTTGTAACAGGGTCTTTTTTCATTTGCTCTTGTTAATGCTTCTTTCCTGGTGATTCTGTGGGTGTATGAAAGCTTGAACATTCTTCTTAAAAATACCTGTAGCATTTATGATGTTTATGATGGGATGCTGTGGCTGAGTGGTTAGGGGAGTCGTCCTCCAATGAGAGAGTTGGTGGTTCGATTCCACTACTATTCAATTGTCCCTGGGCAAGACCCCCTCTGCCTCTGATGTGTGTCCCACCAGTGTAAGAGTGTGATATAAACCAGTGGTTCCCAGGTGCTATAGAAGTTCCATTTAACCATTTAACAGCTCTTTAGTTCATTCTCCAAGCTTCCCCTCCATATTTCACAATGGGAATGCTGTAACCACTCCAGCACACTCATCCAGGTCTTCATACAGCGGTGTACGTTTGTCAGAATCTTTCTGAGGTCTGTGAATGTTTGTTTTCCACAATTCTGCTGTTAACATTTTTCAAACACCTTCCATCAGGCCAACTGTCTCATTTGCTCCATCAGTGATGTTAATGTTTTGTAGATCTCCCTCATTGGTAGCAATAAGAAAGGTGTCATCAGCATAGTGTAACACTGATGCCAAGCATTCCTTCTATAGCTCTCAACACATACTCACCTCTTTTCATTTTCACAGCCTCTTTGAGTTTGTTTTCATATCTGATTGCAGCTGTTTGTTGCCAATATATGTTTTTTAATGATTCTTAATTCTCTCCCCTCAACATTAGGGTAATCAGATGTTCATGTTTAATCGTATCAAACACTTTAGTCTAGTCAATAAAGCAAAAACATAGAGTTTCTGCTTTAATGGCTTCTTCTCAGTGTGTTCAGGATGCAGCTTTCCTTGTGTATTTGTCTTCAACAAACCCTCTCTGTTCTCTTATCTCATGACAGATCTTGTTTCTCAATTTCAGCATGATAATCTGCAGTAGTATTTTCGTAACATGACTTTTCAGACAGATGGTATGTTCAMATTCAACAGCTCTGAGTTTTTTAGGGAGGGCAATAAATCTGATAATACCAACCCTAACCCTATGAGTTGAGACGCATTTGGGACATTGGTTAGAATCAATTACACAAGAACTGTTCTGAACTGTAAACATACTTTCTCACAGATAACGTCTCCTGAAATTTTAACTATGCAGTTATTTCTGTGTACATTACAGATTATTATTAACATTTATTTGGCTTAAAAAGGTGTATTTCACATAATAATTTGTAACTAAAACATCTCAAATCTCCTCCCCTCTCAGATAAGTTATAAACTCATTAACTTGGTCTTGTGTTTCCAAAGCAGCTTTGCTTTGTTTACCTGTTCACTTCAGTTGTTTTAAAATCTTGTATTTGAGGAAAAAAGCTATATTTTTTTGTCCTCTGGATGAGAGAAATCAACTTAAGCCCAATCTCCACCAACACACTTGTGTGCGGTTCGGCACAGATCGGCCTTGCCCGAAAGTGTCTCCATTGTCAAATCTGTGTTTTTTGCATTCATTTTCTAGTGTTTCTCTTTTCCCCTGTGTATCTCTTCTCTGCTGTCTTGCCTCCAGCCCCGCCCACGCTCACCTGTTTCCTCTTGTGTCTCCCCAGGTGTTTTCTATTGTCCCTAATTAGTTTGCCTTTATATTCTGTGTCCTGTCTTCAGTGTTTGTTGGTTCATTGTGCTGCTTTCCTCAGCTTGTGTGATCTCTTCGTAGTCCTTCTGTGATTTTTGTAAGCTTTGGAGCTGTTTGCCAGCCTTTTTGAGTTTATTTTTAAAACATTTTTGCCTTTTTGGATTTTTGCCTGCGCCTGGGTCATTCTGCACGTATTCTCACAGAACGAACCGACCAAGTACCCAGCCTGCAGGCAAGAATTTTTGTGGTTTTGATTTTAAAGAAATGTAGGAGAAGCTGCAGCAAGAGCAGAGAAGGCTGTATAGGCTGTCTGCTCTCTTCTCTGTCATCCGTCCTTCGCCTCCTGCACCTGGTGTTCCTGTTGCCCACCCTCCCACCCCTGTTGTTTCTGAGTTGGCTACTTCTGTTGCTGAGTCTGTTGGGTCACCTGAGTATTCTGGGTCTGCTGAACCACCTGAGTCTGTTCTGCTGGTTCCAAAGTTGGTGGTCCCGGTGGTTCCAAAGTTGGTGGTCCCGGTGGTTCCAGAGTTGTGGTCCCGGTGGTTCCAGAGTTGGTGATCCCAGTGTCTCCTGAGTTGGCAGTTCCAGTGTCTCCTGGGTTGGTGGTCGCAGTGTTTTTTGAGTTGGTGAGTCCCGAGTCAGCGGTCCTTGCGGTTCATGGGTTGGCTGCCGGTGCCTCCACGACATCTGGGTTGGCTGCCGTCACCTCCACATCGCCTGGGTCGTCGCCCATCACCTCCTCATCACCTGGGTCGTCGCCCATCGCCTCCTCATCACCTGGGTCATCGCCGTTTGCCTCCTCATTGCCTCTGTCACCTGTGTTTTAAATTGAACACCTGTTCAATTTAAAGTCAGTATACCTTTATTCATTTCTAGAATGTAAATATATTGAGAGTGTAGAGGTCACCTCGAGTGAAGAAACAGGAATTACTGCCTCAAAGCAGGTCTCGCACAGGCCTGAGAATTGGCAGGAACGCTGGACTCTTATTTTAGGCCATGACGGGTCATTTCAACCTAYACGAGGACTTCAGTTCTCTTAATCAGATATTAAACAGAAACAATCTGTTCTGTTCATGATTCATTGGTTGTTTAACTAAAATGTTTATGCATTTGTTAATCATAATAATGACATGTCACAAAGAATATAGAATCACTTCTATTCTTTTATCGTGCCTGAAATAGACTAATGAAGCACAGGAAATTATCACCATGTTTTCATTGTGTTTTTATAAATCACTGTTTTTATTTTACTGAAACATCAGTAATATAATTTTGAGTTTTCTTAAGAAAATCTTACATTTATATGGACACAAGTTCAGATGATTATTTAAGCAGAAGGTTTAATTAATCATGATAAATGTTTACAGTGATTTCTTACAGTCTAAAAAGGAGCAGAGAATATATTATAATATCTGTTTAAACAGCAGAGCAAGTGACCTTCACTTACAGCTGGCAAAACTCTTATCTCTCCTTTTCCTTTCTGACTCTGGCTTATCTAGTCAACTCTGACTTACTAAGACAGACGCCTTGAGACACAAGCAGAAAGAGTTTCTTGCTGGATGCGAACGCAGCAGGACGAAGCTGTTTCTCTCCGGAGGAACAGCTGGGCMGCAGGTTTGACTCAAATGCCAATTGGAGTCGACCTGAAGCCCAGGGCAAGGAGCCAGCAGCTCCTGCCCACCTAAGAGACCCTGGTCTCTTTAAAGTGTTTTTGAACTCCCTGGGGGGGAGACTTTTATTTTGAAAGACGACCGAAGCCACAGCTGGAATCTYTCTGGCCGAGCTGAAACAGACGGAGAGTCACCTAAACGGCACCTTCCACCAAGGACCAGCAAGGACAAGCTTCCTGGAGGGTCGTGGTGAGACAGTCTACACCAGGGGTGTACTTAAGCAGACGCACCAGGTAACGCTGACGTGTTCGGTGGGTGACGTGTCAAGTGGAAGCTGAGAGCTCAGAGGGGACGTGCTGAATCCGGTTGAAAATCTTTCAAAATTAAAATAGAAACACTAACTCTTAATTTCCTTACCTTTCATTCCCTTTACCCTTGCCAACAACCTAAGTGAAGTGCCAGTACAGCGTTTAGTTTTAACATCAGAACTGACGTTTTACTGTTTATACATAGGTAATCTGGGTTTTAATGTGAAAGAAATTCGGACGCGRGTTTTACCTCATTTTAACTTAGACGCTTGTTATAAATAGCCCACAATCAGGTGTAATTTATGATTTGTTCAATTGTGTAAATAAATGATTGCATAATCTTTTATGAATCAACTTGAACAGTCTGAGTTCCCTCATTGTGTCACTTCACTTTGCACAGACAAATATTAAGTAATGAGAAGAAACCTTGGTAAATTTTACTCTTATAACTTGGTTATGAGAAGATGTGGGAAAGTTATTTGAATAAATAACACACCCCTACAAGAGGAGCCATTTGAAGTAGGTTGGGCATCTGGTTAGTTTGCCTCCTGGATGCCTCCCTCGTGAGGTGTTCCGGGCACGTCACTGGGAGGAGACCCAGAAGAAGACATGCTGGGCAGACTATGTTTCTCGGCTGGCCTGGTTATGGTTATGGTGAGTGGAGATGGATATAAAATCCATATGAGTGGAGGCCTGATAAGTGGGCCCATTGCTCTCCTCAAAAAGGCAATGGTCTTCATTCAAACCTTCTCTTCCCTCGGATGAAGTTTCCTTTGACCACTCAGAGCCAGGCAGTGGCCTAAGTAGAGCAAAGAGGTCTCTAATTCAATGCCACAGTCATCACACAGACCATTGTCATGGAGTCCCATCACCATTTTGTGGCGGTTGAGCAGATTGTGCCCAGTTAGGACTTCAACAAGTGTACTTAGAGGTTTCCATGACAGGAGAGCTTTCCCAAACCTTAGATTTGGGCCGTCAATCAGTTCCCGTGCCTGTCTACAGTCCGTCAGCTCGCGTATTGAGTGTTGACGTCTAATCCAGGCCTGTAGGGCAGTTCTACAGACTGTTGTTGAGGTACCTACAACAGGCTCTGGTCCTTTGAAGTGATCCTGCGTGCCAGCTTTTGCGAGGTATTCAGTTCTCTCGTTACCATAAATGCCAATATATCCTGATACCCATTTAACAGTAACACTACTATCTCTCCCCAGTTGATTGACTGCTTCGGCACACTCCCAAGCCAGCAATGACAAAATGTGTGGCCCTCGGAGATCTTTAATAGCAGCTTAGCTATCTGTTAAGATGAATATTTCCTTCTGTTTACACTGAAGGTCTTTGGGAGATGCCACACACTGGTTGATTACGCATAACTCAGCCTGTGTTGTTTTTGTTAACGATGACAAAATATTTTCGTTGACGCCCCCTTGTTTCATGATGATAACATAGCTCTTTGATGACTAAGACATGACAAAACGTGTGAGTTTTCGTTGACGAGACGAGACTGCACGAAAATGTTAAGTCAGTGGCCTGTCAATCATTTAGAATGCAGAGTGGAGTGAGGAACAGCAGCGCTGTTACACACACGCGCACACAGCAGCACAGAACATTTCCTCCTCTCATTCAGTAAAGAAAGAAGACAAACAGCCTGCGCCGCTTCGCAAAAATAAATAAATAAATTTAATTAAATAAAAATTAAGAAGTCTGTCCGTCACCTGTAGCTTAACCAGGGAGTAACGTCTCCACCATTAAAAGCTGTCGCAGTTCCATTCTGAGCACTCAGAAGCTGTTTCTTTACGTACATGATGAAAGTAAAACTCTGTTTTTTTGGCCGAGGGGAGTTAGCAACTGCGCATGTCAGTGCATCTGTTCTGAATAAGAGCCTGGTGCATGTAAACACTTGTTTGCACAAGTTTAATAGTCTACTAAGTTTAGGACTGCATGATGTCCGTTTTTATAAATAAGATGCATCTTCATCGTCCTGGCTGACAAGTTTAAGTTGAACATGTGTGTTATTGCTTATAATATTGGGCATGTGTATTTTAAATGTTCATTGCACTTTAGCATATTCTGAGAAATAAAGCCACAAGTTGAGAATGTTTTTGTTTTGGGCATTTTTAGAGTAACACAAATTCACAAATGTTAAGAGAAATTACTCAAATAAATTTGTAAAGACTAATATGTTGTCTTTTTTTAAGACTAAATTTAAACAATTTTTTAAGCTTTCATCGACTAAAACTTGACTAAAACCATTAAATATAGAAATGACTAAAACTGACTAAAACTAAGAAGTATTTTTGTTCAAAAGACTAAGAGTAAGACTAAAATTAAAATGGCAGTCAAAAACAACACTGATAAAATCTTGAGATACAGTTGCAAAACAACCTAGTGGGTATTTATGCTCTCTCTTACTATGGTTGTGCAAAATTTGCACCCCTGCAACTACTGACCCCTTCAGAAGGGATCCATCTGTAAAACAGTAGAAATGATTGGGAGACATGTCTGCCAAAGAGAGGTTAATCCAGACAGACCTGTCTTCTATCTCTCTTAAAACTTGGCTCAAAATTGTATTTTTTGACCATTCTGTCTCCAGGTCCCACAGTTACTGGAACAGCAGCAACTGCCCAGTCCCAGATTCTAGTGTTCTTGTGAGTCAGATAGGTTTTTCCACCTACCAGACTGGTGTAGGCTTACTGCAATGGATGCGGCCTTCTCTAAGATAAGTAAATCTAGTGGAGCCAGGACCAGTAGGACTTCCATGGCTGCCGTGGGTGTTGTTCTGATGGAACCTGTGATGCTCAGGCAAGCCATTTGTTGCACATGGGTGAGCATCACTCTTGCCACCCCT
This sequence comes from Austrofundulus limnaeus, assembly GCF_001266775.1. Lineage (NCBI taxonomy): Eukaryota > Metazoa > Chordata > Actinopteri > Cyprinodontiformes > Rivulidae > Austrofundulus > Austrofundulus limnaeus. The sequence continues at coordinate 398,307 of NW_013952830.1, forward strand.
ACTTGGACTCGAACCCACCACACTAAAGCAGCATAGCTTAGCATGGGGCGGACTATGGCAGTGTAGATCTATCTGATAACCTTTGGGGTAGCACCCCAATGATTATCTGCAATTCTTCGGCACTGGTGTAGGCACATTGCTGCCTTCTTACACTTTTCATTTACATGTCTTTTATGCTTCCTAGAGAGACACCCAAGAATTGACAGGGAAAGTTCTACAACCTCCAACGTTGGAGGTGAGTAACCCTTCCTTGACTTCTTATGAGTAAAAAGAACCAATTCTCTCTTGTTCGGGTTGACAGAAAGTTCCTGCTTGTGGCACCATCTGGATACTGTGTTTAGTCCCCTTTGCATTAGGTTACAAACAGTACCCAGGCAGAATGGCCAAGTCATCTGCATACCCTTGTGTATTGAGTCTAGATCCATTCAACTCATATAGTAAGCTGTCGACAACCAGAAGCCAACACAGGGGTGAGATTACTCCTCCCTGTGGACAGCCCCGCCTGAGGTTTACGGTTAATGAACAGTCCCCCAGAGTTGAAGATGTTTTCCTTGTCCGAAGCATGAAAATGAGCCAATCTGTAGTTGTCTCATCCACGCCTTTGCTGGCAAGTGCTCTTTCTATAGCTTCGACAGGTACATTGTCAAATGCCCCCCGTATGTCCAAAAAGCAGCTAAGCGCATATTGTCCACGTGGCAGACTGTGTTCTGTTCTCAAAATAACATCATGTAAGGCTGTTTCTGTAGAAATACCAGCCTGATATGCATGTTGTTTAGGACTTAAAGGTGATAGCATTAAAACACCATCCCTTACATGTCGATCTATTAACCTTTCCATTCCCTTCTAGGGTTGGGTATTGAAAGGGTTTATTTCAATACCGGTGCTAAATCGATACTTTCAAAATGGTACCAGTTCCTAAACGGTATTTTAATCAGTACTTTAAAAGTAAATAAATAAAACACACAGAGGTTTATGAAGCAGTAACTATTTCTGAGTCAAAGTCAAACTTGAAATTGACCAACTTATTAACTTAAAACCATTAATAATTTGTTTTTGTACCAAATATTCTTAAATCATTTGTTAGGTGGAAGTTTCTGCATCATATTTTGTAAAGTGACACCACACTTTGGACCATTTTGCTTTCATCATCTCGAATATATAAGAAATAACTGTTTACTGTAGTGGCATCTGTTTAGCCCCTCTTCATGAACTCAGTTCTACTCGATTCACTTTGGGTCGGGTCGGTTCTGCTCAGCGTCCGTGTGTCTCCACGCAGTGGGTGTAATAATGTGCAGACCATCCACAGCGGCTTCAGCTGTTGTGTTAAAAATAATCATAAAATAAAATAAAAAAAGCTGTTGTCTTACCGTTCGGACTTCCCTTTTATTTATTAATTTTCACAGAGCTGTTTAGCTAAGTGCTTGTGTAACCGTGCGGGCGGTATGCTGAAAACCTCCCGTGATCTGCTCAGCTTCATCTCCTTCACTTCTCTCCAGGAAGTGTTTACAAGTTCTGCCTTTTTCAAAAAGTCAGTTTTATTTCACCATGTTGTCGTATCGCGCTGCGTACTTGTATTCCTGAAAAAGCAGCTCTCTCCAGGAGGAAATTTGCTGTCAGTCCAAGAGTTAATCCACAGGCAGAATTCTGCTGATGTTAAAATCATAAGAATGCTGTATTCGCTTCTACCTGAACCACCGGAGAGGAGGCTCTGAGACAGCGCGGCTGTGGAGCGCGCTTGGAGAGGCGCATTGGGCCGAGACAGAGCCGAGTCGAACCGTACACAAGAGAGTCCATGGAGATTGTGTGCCGCGGCTGTCACTGTTAACAGTGAACACGAGAGGGCGCAAGATAACAGCTTTTTTTGAGGCACCGAAATAAAGCACCGAAGTAAGAGATGTGTTTCGGTCTGTGTACTACCGTGGATGTTCGCCCCGGTGCCATAATAGAACCGAGTTTTGGTACCCAACCCTATTCCCTTCAGCAAGAAAAATGTTAAGCTGATGGGTCTGAAAGATTTTGCTTCTTTATATGTTGATTTGCCACGTTTTGGCAGAAAGACAACCTTTGCTGTCCTCCACGCTGCTGGTACATAGCCATTTGCTAGACAAGCAACATATATTCTAGTAATTGTGTTCAGAAGCAATTCCAGTCCTCTTTGGAGAAGAGCTGGAAAAATACCATCTGGACCACAAGCTTTGAATGGGTCAAACATATTAATTGCCCATTTTACTTTTTCTTTAGTAATAATACTTGCAGCACTATTCCAGTTGCCCTCTGTTGGATTTGAGTTAGCAACTGTGACAGGCTCTTCGTTCTCTTCTGCCCCAGGAAAGTGTACCTGGAGGAGATGCTGAAGCACACTTGTCTGTGTGACTGTCGATCCTTCCGGTGGAAATAATGAAGGATAGATAGTTGACTGGATCCTTTCTAAGAAGTTTGTAAAGCTTAGGCACTAGACCCTTTAACATCTTCACAAAACTTTGTGCAAGAAAGTCTCTTACATTCCTTTAAAACACTGTTATGTGGGATTGCGGGACTGTACATACTGTTCCCACCTGGTTTTACTTGGTTGRGACCTGTATCTTTGCCATTTATATCTTACTGCCTTGCGGAGGCCAGACAACTCTGGAGTCCACCAGGCCGGCTGCTTTGACGGCCTCCAGACTTTCTCCAGACAGGCAGACTTATAGACAGTTTGCACAGCATCAGTCATGTTTGTGACCTCTGTCTCAATATCTTACACAGTTTTGATCCTGGCAATTTTCCATCCTTTAACTGGGATAAACTGCTGTTTTCAGAGACTTCTATCAAGTTTTATACACTCCGCAGATAAACCCTTCAGATAAGGATATTGAACAATTTTTGAAAAAAGTGTCACTTCCAAAATYATCCAGTAACCAGTCTTTAGAACTAGACTCTCCAATAACATCAGCTGAATTATGTGAAGCTGTTAAAACATGCCAAACAAGAAAGCTCCAGGTCCGGACGGGTTTCCAACAGAATTTTATAAAGAATTCTGGAATATTCTGGGACCAGTATTTTTCAGAATGCTTCAGGAATCAGAGGAAAACGGCAGGCTTCCATTACATATGAATTCGGCCAACATAAGTCTCCTATTTAAACCAGGGAAAGACCCAGTACTACCTACAAGTTATCGTCCCATTTCCCTTATTAATGTTGATGTTAAAATAATTTGTAAAGCTCTCTCTAAAAGATTAGAGAAGATAATTCCTTTCTTAATTCATCCTGACCAAACCAGTTTCATAAAAGGAAGGCACTCGACTACAAACTCATGTAGATTATATAATTTAATAGACTATTCAAACAGTAAAAATACTGAAATGACTATTTTGTCTCTGGATGCAGAAAAAGCATTTGATAGAGTAAATTGGAAATTTTTATTTGCAACCCTGCATAAATTTGGGTTTGGAACCCATTTTATTAACTGGTTGAAAATATTGTATAATTCACCAACAACGCGCGTCAGGACAAATAATCAAATAATCTTCTAGCTTTTGTTTACAGAGAGGCACCCGGCAGGGAAGCCCACTGTCCCCCTCACTGTTTGCTATTTTTCTTGAACCTCTAGCAGCTGCGATCAGGCAAACTGCAGATATTAAAGGCATACAATGTAAGAACATATAACATAAAATTAGTCTGTATGCGGATGATGTTTTACTTTTCCTTAAGCACTCGGAAAATTCAATATCTAAAGTTATTGAATTAATAAACTCTTTTTCAAAAGTTTCTGACCTATAAATTGGTTAAAATCTGCAGTTTTTCCAATTAACTGTGTTTTTAACGATTCTTTAAACACACAACTACAGCTAGGAAATATTAAATATCTGGGTATTAATATTTCTTCTAGATTGGAAGATTTAATAAAGTTAAACCACATTCCTCTTTTAAAGAAAATTGAAGATCTTACTAGGTGGAGTTCTCTACCCATATCACATATTCCCATATCATGGGAAGAGTTGCCTCTATTAAAATGATGGTTCTACCGAGAATAAATTATTAATTCTCAATGATACCAAATAAACCTTCACCTGACTGGTTTAAATCATTGGACTCCTTCATTTCTAAATTCCTGTGGAAAAACAAAACTCCTCGAATCAGCCTATAATCATTACAGAAAACTAAAGATACCAGAGGGCTAGAGCTTCCAAACTTGTATCACTACTTTCTAGCTAATAGGCTACAATAGATTTCAAAGTGGTTAAAACCTAATCAACTAGACGAGACTTGGCTGGACATAGAACAAACTTTATGCGATAATATTAGGATTTCGGATCTTCCATTTATAAACTCAAACATAAAACGAAATGCTTGCTTTAAAAGCATTAATATCAGCTCATCTCTGAGAGCATGGTGGGAATTTCTGAAAATGACAAAGTCTTCACTACTCCCATGTAGACAAACACCCATCTGGAACAATCCTGACATCCTGCAACAAAACAATGGGCCTCATGCAAGAACCGTTCGTACGCACAGATTTGTTCTTAAATTGTACGTACGAGTGATTTAGGAGAATTTGTGTCATTTACCAATATTTTCGTATTCTAAGATTTTTTTCAGATACGAACAAAATTTACGAGTGGTCCAGACCTGTCGTATATTTTACGAGCACTCAGTCTGCTGTTATCCAGACGGGTTTTCCTCCCTAATAACTTTATATTTCATTAGTTTGAAGATATTTTGAGTTGAAAATAAATCACACTCCATAATTATGTTGACAATAGGCTATTCTGCTTGAATTAGAGTTATAATTTTAAATGTAATAATTTAGACTAACAATATTAATTGTCCGTTCGTCCGTTTTCCGCCGCTTATCTGCGATCAGGTCTCGGGGGCAGCAGCAGAGAGACCCCGCTCTTACCAGCGACAACTTCCAGCTCGTCCTGGGGGACTCAAGACGTTCCCAGACCAGAGGGG
>NW_013952830.1:405107-411621 GCF_001266775.1 Austrofundulus limnaeus
TTTGGGATCGGACCTATTGGGGCATTGAGGCTGGTGTGGGTGTATTGGGGTCTGGGAGGTTGGTGGGTTCTTGGGGGCTGGCCGCCGGGGGTTCCGGAGCGGGGGTGATGCTGCTCTCGCTCTGTGGAGGGCCTTGGTGGTTTTGGGGGAGGTCTTCTGGTGGCTGCATGTGGGCCCTCGGGTAGTTTGTAGCGGTGGTCATGGGTCGCTGGTCCGGTTCCCTGGCTGTGCCTCCGGTGCGCTGGTGGTCTGCGGTTCTCATGGGCTGGGGAGTAGGGTTGGCTGGGGGCGTGACATGGAGCTAGTGGGGAGGGGGATCGACCCAGCCTGGGTGTCCTTGTGTTATATGTTCTGATAGTGACCCGAATGTTGGCGTGGGTGTAGTATGTCTTCTGGGGTGGGGATTGGGTTGGTGGCAGATGGTGGTGGCTGGGGTTCATGCTGGGCCGGCTGGTTGGCCCCCTTGCTGTGGCGGGGGCTCGCCCTGGGTGCCCCCTTGCTCTGTCGGCGGTTGGGTGGGCGCTCTTGGCCGGGCTGTCCTTGCTGAGGAACAGTGGCCTCTCTGGGCGGCGGGCCGGCTATGGGGCTGGGGTCAGGTTTTGGGGGTCTGGGTGGCTCTGGGTGGTGGTGGGGTGTTGGTCCCGGTTTCTGGTGGCCTTCAGGGCTCCATCAGTCCATGGTCTGGGTTTCTGTGGGCTTGGCGGTTTGCCTGGAGGGAGAGGTCGTTGGGCTGGTCTTCCTGGGTGGGTTTCGTGAAAGGGAAGGCTTACTGGGGCCAGCGGGGGGGGCTGACTCCCTGTGGGAGCATTTTGCTCCTTCAGCTTATTCTCCCCATCACTCACCGCACACCTCAATCCTCTTCACTTTCAACTTCACTCATGTAGGGTTTTTTTGGGGCACAGTTGTGTTATAAGAGCAACAATATTACATTTCTATTTGCCATAACCACCTGGGCCCCAAATTTTATTGTACATCTTAGAATTCACTCATAAAATTTTCATGAAATTCACATATAGGAACTTATGGTGGGCACTCATGGCTATAGGTGGCTGGATGGCACCACTCTTGCCTCCTGTGCCTGTGCCCACCCCCCAAGGTTTGCATATAGACACTTAGGGTTTTGGGTTAGAGTAGTGGTGGAGGGGAAACTGGGACAGCGCCGGCCTCTGCCTCTTCTTCTTTCCCTTTTTAATTACTCTATAGAACAACACGCACCAACAGTACATCTGGGGGTGTGGGTGTGGGTGTCAGGGTCTTTATTCCCATCCCATTCCCCGACTGCCATTTGGGGAGGGTCCTGAAGAAGGACAGACCACCAGGTGCGGTCCTGGGCTGTGGGTGGGCTCGGGGCTTGGATGGTTGCCGGGGGCGGGGCTGGCTCTCCATCCTTCCTGGTGCTGCTTGGTCTCCTGAGGTGTGGCTCTTAGTTCCTGTGGGTGGCCCCCTGGCTGGGGTGGCTGCCGGGTTCCGGTGGGTTGGCAGCTGGGTTGTGTACTTGGTCTTTGGCAGTGTGGTGGGCTGGTCATGGGTGTGGCTTCTCTGTGGTGGGGGGCTGGCCGGGCATCCTGGTGCGGCCCGGGCCGGGCCTTGGCTATCTGCTCCTCTCCACCTCAGAATGATTGGGTCTACCTTCTGGGTTTGGGTGTGTGCTGACTCCAATAGGGGATGGACTCATGTCCTGGACCTGGGGGGTATAGAGTGTGTATCGGGGGTATGAGTGGAATGTGGTGTACTTGTATGTCTTTGATTGAGTTGGGGTGAGGATGAGGGTGGGATGGTGCGATTGTGTATGTTTGGGTATTTKTCAGGCTGCAGTCTGGACTGCCCCTACTGCTGGTTTATCTGGGGGCCCGCTGCTACTCGGCCCCCCGGTGGGGTGTGCGGCTGGCCGCCGGCGTGCTCGGGGTTCTCGGGATCTGGGTGCTGGGGTATGTGCCGGCCTGGCCTGGTGACTGCCTGCTGGGGGTCAGGGCCTCTGGACCTGTCGGGCTTTGGCCTGGAGGGGAGTGCGCCCTGGGGGCCTGGACCTCTGTGCCCTTTCCTGGATCTGCTCTGGTATGGAGTTTGCCGATGGGGCCCATGAGCTTGTCACTGCTGGCCCCGGGGGCTGTGTGTGTGGTCGCTGGGGGGACTCTCCCAGTTCTCCCCTATGGTCTGATCTGGGGGGTGGGTGGGTGGATCTGCCCGTGCAGGTGCCCCTTGGTGCTCTGCGCTCGGGATCCCTCTTAGGCTCTTGGGCTCTGGTCTTCCCTATGTCTGCCTCGTGTCTTGGGGGTTAGGTCTCCGATCCTCCACAGTCACTATTAAATATTCCATTGGAGAAATCTTGTATATACACGCATGTTCACAACAGCTCACAGACAGGTGTTCTGATCCGGTGGGGTTCTGACTGGTCACTGAGTGTGTATATACAGTATGTCTGTGTGTATATACTGACAATATTTATGAATGTAGGCATGTATGTATGGGTATGTGTGTATTTTTATACTGTATATGCCCTCCATGTATTTATCCATTTATTTTTCAGGTGAGCGGACAGATGTTGGGTGTGTGGTCCTGTGTTTTGTTGGTGTATATTTAATATACTTCTAATGGCTATTTCAATCTTTCTATCATTCTAATTACTTTTCTCTCTGTTTTTCTCTCTGTCTCTATTTTCTCTTCATTTAAAAAAAGTCACTGATGATGAAGAAATAAATAAACTAAATAAACTAATATTTAGTTTTGTTTTCTACTGAAGTGACAAAAAAGTCACTGGTGATGAAGAAATAAACTAAATAAACTAATATTTAGTTTTGTTTTCTACTGAAGTGACAAAAAACTGGGATAAACTGCTAATAAACAGATTCCAGTCAGTGTTTTTTGGGTTTCTGTAAGTGACTGGGTATGGTTTCCCCATCTTCAGCTTAAACTGAATTCGTCGATGGTCTGACATAGTTTCATCTTGGGATACTTCCCAGTCACATACTTTGTTTACCAGCTCCATAGACCCGACTGTTATATCAATGACCTCCTCCCTATTAACAGTTTGGAAGGTAGGTACATTGCCCTGATTAAAGACTAGCAGGTCTTCTGTCAGCAAGTATTCTAACAGAGACCCGCCTCTAGGGTTAATATCAGAGCTCCCCCAGCACACATGATGGGAATTGGCATCACAACCAATGAGTACTGGGAGGCCCTTTTCTTTAGCATAATCGACTATTGCCACAAACTCCTGGGATGGAGCTGGCTGCTGTGAATCAAACGGCAAATAAACAGAGGCTGCAATGATCGGTCTGGATTCGCCATTTGCCTGAATGTCCAACTGCACTGCTACAGCATCACCTGTTGTTAGGTGGGGCAGTGTTACGTGGGGCAGTGTCAAGTTAAGTAAAAGTTTACTTATATAGCACCTTTCATAGACATAAAATCACAAAGCGCTCCACATAAAACAGAATAAAAACAAGAAAGTAAAATAGTAAATTAAAACATCACCACAGCATTACAATTCATACAAGACTATAAGTAGTAAAAAAACACCTAGCTAAAAGCCTGTTTGTAAAAGAAAGTTTTCAGATGTTTTTTAAAAGCATCAATAGAATCAAGGCTGCGTATAAGTTGGGGCAGTGCATTCCAGAGCCTAGGTGCAACTGCTTGGAAAGCCCGATGTGCAGTGTATCTTACACCTCTTGTCAGGACTACTGCTGCTCTCGGTCTGTGGCTTTTCACATCATATAGAAGTGTGCCCCCAGGGAATCCCAGGCCTCGTACCATAGACTTAACTATCCAAGGTTCCTGGATCAATGCTATGTCTCTATGCATCCTACTAAGGCAGGTACACAACAATGTACTTGCATCTTTACAATGATACAAGTTGCTCTGTATAAATTCCATCATACCTAAAACTACAGAGATTAGGATTCTTTTCTCCATCAGAGGACTCCAATATCATGTCAGTGTCCTTATCACTTGGAGACCCTAGCGCTTGTGAGGCTCCAACCACTCCCCGCTGGGCTGCAGTCAAGGGGCTACACTCGCACTGGGTACTCACTATAGACACAGTGACAGCAGTGGCAGAAGCTATCACCGTCACTGAGCCCCAGGGCACTAAACCCTCCGGTTGCTTGGACCCAACACATAAGCATCAGGTCCTGTGGCCAGAGTAAAGGTTGTTCCAGTCACTACATTACTGGCCCATCCAGCCTGGTTCCCAACCAGACAGGCCAGAGGCACGCTCATAGGACCACCTGCAACATCTGTGCCCAATGGCTGGGTCCCCGGAGATTTTAGAACCCCTTCTACCGGGTACTGGGTACTGGGGGCCGGTCCCTTGTCCGCTCAATTTAAAAGTCTTGTCAACTTGCCATCCACCAGGAGTAGACGACTGACGAGTGTTGACGGTACCTGGGTTTTACATCAGAGTTTTCCTTCTCCTAGGTGGGTTGCCTGTCAAAGCTATGGAGCCCCATCTGCCCGGCTGCTTTTGGTTCGCTGTACCCTATTCGGCTTTCAGTTTATTTGGGCACACCCCTATACACCAGGAATAGGGATCCCCAATTCACCACCTGGGGGACGCACCTCTACGCAGTGCAACCTCAGCGCGAGGCTCAGCTGGCCTGGGAACAACTTGGGATTTCCCCAGAGAAGTTGGCCCAAGTAACTGGTGAGAGGGAAGTGTGGGTCTCTCTGCTTAAGCTGGAAACATACTCTCTCCGATGCCGATGGGTCAACGCACGGTCACGTGGTTGTTCGGCTGTCAATTTCGCACAGACCTTTCATAGTCCCTACAACACCCTGTGCCGAGCTCGGAGACCCCCCCCCCCCCATGTAAACATACGTCAATGCATGAAATTTCTCCCCTCAACAGCAAAACAGTAAAAAGTTCACTCGCCCGATGTATTTATCCACATCTGTCCTGGTAAAGCTCCACAGTTTTTATCAGTCAGATTCCTCCATGCACAACATCTGTGTTATCTCCGTTCATGAGTTTTTCATGGTACAAAGCTCTGCTTCCTGGTTGGCTCAGGGAGCAAGTCATTTTTCCCCCTTTTTTTACAGAGTGGTTGAAGTAAATGCAGCGCATAGCGCTTTCAGCACGACCATGCATGAGTTTTTCTCAGTTTGTCTATCTTTAAAACAGTCTGCTCTAGTCAGAAGCAAGTATTTTTTTCTTTTTCTTTTGTTATGTCTGTCCGAGCGCTTTCAGTTTAGCACAAACAAATGCCCAAGAACCAATCACACATTACGTGAGGGAGGGAGGTCAAAAAGTTCTCCCGGGGGTTTGTGCCAAAAAGGACTGTCGACACGACGCTGAGAAGCCCGGTGACATAATTTTCGTCATTAAACTGCGACAACCCGTGCCGACGTCGGCAGTTCGCAGGAAGTATGTTTTCAACTTTAGGCTGCTGCCGCCATGACACAATCCCAAATAAGCAGAAAAAGATGGATGGATAGAATTTAAATATTATACTTCATAGTGAAATGCGCTGAATTTAATTCATGATTAACTGTTACAGTGCAGGTGAACAGTGTGTGTACTGTAGAGCTTGGAGGTGTCTTTGTCATGGGCCTGATTTCCTCGAGATGTAACAGTCACAGGTAAGATTAGACTGTAGGGATGTGAGATTCATAATTATTTCATTAATTAAACAGTTTCAGTACATAACTCAGTAAAAGACTACTACAAATAAATATTCTGGATGAAATGTGGGAAACTTAGTTTCTTTTGACTATATTTAAGACCAAGTCCACCTCGAAAATTTACCCCCCGGACACAAACGACTTCCCGTAGAAAATATGGAGGTTTGAAAAGTCTTCTTATGACATGAAACACTTTTCACTCTTGTGCCAACATATGTGTTTGTTAGTAGTTTTGATAGGAATGGATTTTGAAGTGAGGGCCACAAAAATGACCAGAGAAATCTAAACTGCGTTTAGGCTACAAGTAAAAACATATTTCATATAAATTAATTTCAAGCATTAAATCCCTGAACAACGTTTAAATGATCAAGAGAAGAATTGCAAACTGAAAAAAATGATCCACTTTGAAACGTGAGGGAGAAAAACTGAGACAATATTTAAAGCTGGATTAGAGCATTCCAAGGAAAATAGAAGAATGTCAGCTTACACTTCCTGTTCAGTCTGTGTGTTGTGTGTGTGTGTGTCCTTGTTTTTCCTACATTGTGGGGCCCAGTTTTAAGGAAAACGCAGCCTAGTGGGGTCCGGATGCTCCTTGTGGGGCCCAAAGCCTCGGGCCCACAACTTCAGAGGCTGATTTTGGGTGTGGGGGTTGGGTTTGGAACCAAGGTGTGAATTGAGTTTAGGTTAGTTTTAGGGTCAGGAAGGTACCTGTGATGGTAGCCTTAGGGTTTGTGGTCAGGGTTAGGATATAAAATTACCAAAAAATGAATGAAAGTCAATGGACGGGCCCCACAGATATGAAAACAAGAATGTGTGTGTGTGTGTGTGTGTGTGTGTGTGTGTGTGTGTGTGTGTGTGTGTGTGTGTGGGTGTGGAGGGGTTCAGTCTTTATTAG
>NW_013952830.1:415126-416534 GCF_001266775.1 Austrofundulus limnaeus
AGAGAGAGAGAGAGAGAGAGAGAGAGAGAGAGAGAGAGAGAGAGAGAGAGAGAGAGAGAGACCTCTCAACTGTCTCAAAATGGGAAGAAGCACAGAGACAGGGCAGAGAGCAGGGGGGTTCTCTGCAGAGAACAACATCAGGAAAGGGAGAAGGAGGAGAAGAAGGAGAAAAAGAGGAAGGAAATGGAGAAGGAGGAGAAGAAGGAGGAAAGGAAGGAGGAAAAGGAGAAAAAGAAGCAGGAAAGGGAGAAGGAGGAGAAGAAGGAGGAAAGGAAGAAGTAGGAATATATGGTGATAGTATCGGGGCTAACGCTAAAGCTAAAAGACTAACAGGCTAAGCTGAGGTTCTTCTTCCATGAAGCAGCTCTGTTGTCCTCCATCCACATTTTCAGTTACAGGCTGAGTCGTTTCTACCTTCTCCTCTCTGTCAACGCTCTCTGGTTTAATTTAAAAGAGCCAATCATCAGTTATTGTCCAAGATTAACCTTCAGGGTGGATATAGCTCGCTCGCAGCCTCGCACCGATGACCTAGTTGATGTCATTATTTACCCAGAGGGCTTTGCGTGTAAATAAAATGGCCCTGTCCGTGTAATATATTTTTAAACTTTTAGTTTAAAAATGATAAAAACTGAACATCCTACAGTATTTTTGCAGTCTTTATTTTACAGTTAAAGTATATGTTTATCGTATAAAGTCTAATGTTACAACTAATCAGGGATCCCTTTAATAAGGATGGACTTGTAGAAGTAAAATTTATACAGTACATGTCACACTTTAAAGTTTTATTATGGTGCCAGAACAGAAGTACTGAAGTTCTAGTATTATGTTCTGATCAGAGTTTTTGTCCTGTCTCTTGTTGCTCAGCTTTGAAATGAAGTCTCTAAATTAAAAAGTGTTGCCTTTAGGTAGAGGTTTGTTGCACAACATGGACAGGATTTATAAAAAAAATAATCTGGCAGAATAAATAATGGAGACAAATGTGATTACAGTGAAGCATGGAAAAACTCTGGTGCTGTTTGAAGCTTTAGAGCTCAGACTTCACAGCAGAACCATCATTCAAAGTTTAAACGGGTCACAAAATGTTCAACTTTACATGACTGAACTGGAATTTTAATATTATAACAGTTTTGACACAATCACATTTTAAGTTGTATGATTTGTTTCCTGTTTAACCCCCATAAACTATGCTGTCTCTGTTTATGTAATTTCGTTAGTTCTTTAAATGTCCTGTAGAGGGCACGAGACCCACATATTTCCTGTGTCGGTCAGAAACGAAAGGAAGAGAAAGGAAGAAAAAAAAGAAAAAGAAAAAGAAAATGGAGGGTGGCACGGTGGCTCAGTTGGTAGAGCTGATGCCTCTCAGCAAGAAGGTCACCGGTTCAAATCCCGGTCTGGGGACCTTTCTGGG
>NW_013952830.1:416769-418920 GCF_001266775.1 Austrofundulus limnaeus
ACCCTGAAAAGGAAGAAGCGTGTACAGAAAATGGATGGATGGATGGATGGATGGGAAAAGAAAATGGCAGACTAAGTAGAAGAGCACGTTTCAGCAGGAGTTAAAAAGTTTATTAATTTGAGCTACTCATAAGTGCTGTACTTTGAAAGAATTCTGTTTATGTTGAACTGGACATTGTGCATTCTGTTCTGGAATTTCTCCGGTGAGTCTTTTGTTTTATTTTAGCTTGATGGCTATTGAACGAGAGCTAACGTTGCTGTTATTTGTCGAACTGGGAAATAAAACCAATCGGAGTATAATGTGTAACTCTGTAAGTAGCATAGCTCTGTTAAATGAAACTGTTTAAATTGTTTTATGGTGAAATGATGTAACATTTTTGCAAATGTAAAGTTCTTTAGCAGTAAACATTTTTATGTTAGTGCATTTTGTAAGATTTTGCTGATACCTATATACCTGCGTGATCGGTTAACGCTCTATATGCAGGTTGGGTTTTTTGTACGGCCGATATCCGAGCGAGCCAGTGGAGTTCCAGAAGCGGGAGGGTCTCGTCGCCATCTTTGTGATTCGGACTGAAGCTTGGGACATCACGAAGGGACTGGTGCTGCTGGAGCTGGATGCTTTGCTGGACAACAGATAAGCTTATTGAAAAAAGGGGGGCCCCAATCCTTTAAGTTCTTCATTCCACAAACTATTCCTTCATGAACAATTTCCAACTGCCTACTTAAGTGCATATTGACTGAGGTGACTGACTGAACTATTTTGAAGGACAAATTGGAATCTGTAATTTTTTCTTGGGAAAAGAAACAATTGTTTAAGTGCGCTTTGAAGATATAGAACAACACGCACCAACAGTACATCTGGGGGTGGGGGTGTGGGTGTCAGGGTCTTTATTCCCATCCCGTTCCCCGACTGCCATGTGGGGAGGGGGTCCTGAAGAAGGGCGGACTGCTGGTGCGGTCCAGGGCTGTGGGTAGGCTCGGTGCTTGGACAGTTGCTGGGGGCGGGGCTGGCGCTCTATCCTCCCTGGTGCTGCTTGGTCTCTTGAGGTGTGGCTCTTGGTTCCTGTGGGTGGCCCCCTGGCCGGGGTGGCTGCCGGGTTCCGGGAGGTGGACGGCTGGGGGAGTGCATTTGGTAGTTGGCGGTGTGGTGGGGTGGTCATGGGTGTGGCTTCTCTATGGCGGGGGGCTGGCCGGGTGTCCTGGTGCGGCCCGGGCCGAGCCTTGGCTACCTGCTCATCTCCACCTCAGAATGATTGGGTCTACCTCCTGGGTTCAGGTGTGTGCTGCCTCCAATAGGGGATGAATGCATGTCCTGGACCTGGGGGGTATAGAGTGTGTATCGGGGGTATGAGTGGAATGTGGCGTCCTTGTATGTCTTTGATTGAGTGGGGGTGAGGATGAGGGTGGGATGGTGTGATTGTGTATGCTTGGGTATTTGTCAGGCTGCGGTCTGGGCTGCCCCTACTGCTGGTTTATCTGGGGGCCCACTGCTACTCGGCCCCCCGGTGGGGTGTTCAGCTGGCCGCCGGTGTGCTGGGGGTTCCCGGGGTCTGGGGCTGGGCGCTGGGGTGTGTGCCGGCTTGGCCTGGTGACTGCCTGCTGGGACTCAGGGCCTCTGGACCTGTTGGGCTTTGGCCTGGAGGGGGGTGCGCCCTGGAGGCCCGGACCTCTGTGCCCTTTCCTGGATCTGCTCTGGTATGGCAGGTGCCGGTGGGGCCCATGAGTTTGTTGCTGCTGGACCCGGGGGTTGTGCGTGTGGTCGCTGGGGGGACTCTCCCATTTCTCCCCTATGGTCTGATCTGGGAGGTGGGTGGGCGGATCCTCCCGTGCGGGTGCCCCTTGGGGCTCTGCGCTCGGAATTCCTCTCGGGCCATTGGGCTCTGATCTTTCCTATGTCTGCCTCGTGTCTTGGGGGTTGGGTCTCCGATCCTCCACAGTCAMWATTAAAWATTCCATTGGAGAAATCTTGTATATACACGCATGTTCACAACTGCTCACAAACAGGTGTTCTGATCCGGGTTTCTGACTAGTCACTGAGTGTGTGTATGTGTCTGTGTGTATATACTGACAATATTTATGAATGTAGGCATATACACTCACCGGCCACTTTATTAGGTACACCACGCTAGTAAGGTGTTGGACCCCTTTTGCC
>NW_013952830.1:421815-425452 GCF_001266775.1 Austrofundulus limnaeus
TTTCTACCCTCTGTGTCGGAATATGAGGGGATAGAGAACAGCTGTGTTTAAGTTTCTTTTCTGGACGGGAGCACTGCGACATGTTTTACTTTCACTTTAAAGCCGCACTGTAATTAGCGTGTCCGCGTTGTTTTTCTTTTTAAAAATGCTGGAGCTGCTCACAGGATTCATAGAAAAACACCTCTATTGTTCTCCCTGCTGGATTAAAATAAAAGTTTCTGGTCTTTTCTCGCTGTTACGTTTTAGCGAGCGCAGCCGTCCACCATCATGTGTACCAGATGCTGCTCAGATCACATTTGCTGTGACCACAGTCCTGATGCTGGTTCTCTTCGGTGTACATTTCAAACTGTGATCTGAAGTTAACGTCAGCTGGTTTAAAGGTATGTTTTGCCCGGTGTTATAAAACGGGAGCTGCAGACTGAGGCAGAGATGCTGTGAGCGCTGTATGTGTGAAGTCCTCACAAAGTCCTCACAAAGATAGCAAGATGTAAATGGTAATGGTAAAAKGACTGTTCTTATATAGCGCCTTTCTATCCATCCAGGACACTCAAAGCGCTTCACACTACAGACATTCACACATCACACACTGATGATGGCAAACTACATTGTAGCCACAGCTGCCCTGGGGCACACTGACAGAAGCGAGGCTGCCATACACAGGCGAGTGAGGGGAGAATGGAGYGTGAGATTGATAGATTGATCARTTTAGCATCTTAAGTAATGCAAACTATACCAGTCTGTTATGGTGAAGAGAGAGCTGAGCTGTAAGGAGAAACTCTGTTTAYTGGTCAGTCTACATTCCCACCGTTACCCATGGTCACAAGCTTTGGGTAGTGACCGAAAGAACAAGATTGTGGTTGAAATAACTTTTCTCTGCAGGGTATCCGGAATCTCCCTCAGAAACAGGGTGAGCATCTCAGTTCTCCAGGAGAGACTCAGAGTAGAGCTGCTGTTTCTCCACATCCAGAGGAGCCAGTTGAGGTGGTTCATCTGGTAAGGATGCCTGCTAAATGCTTCCCTAGGGAGGTCCTTCAGATATGTCAGACTGGGGAAGAGACCCCGAAGAAGACCCAGGACACACTGGAGGGACTATATCTCTCTGCTGGAGTGGGAACGCATTGGACTCCTCCCAAAGATGCTGGAAGAGGTGGCTGAGGGAAGAGAGGTCTATCTAGGCTTCCCTGCTCAAGCTGTTCCCCCTGAGACCTGACTCTGGAACAAGATGAAGATTAAGAATTGATAGGTTTTATAAATGTGCTTTATGATTAAACCTGACCTTAATTAAACTAAAAATATAGAAGTCCGTATATAAGCATTATGTCATATTTCTGTCTTTTTTTACCATAAAAATATTGGAAATAACAAAACATACAACAATTGGAAAGAGAGGCTAAAGCTTGTATGTTTTTTTCGTTTGCCCATAAAAAGTTTATCTTCATCTAAGGCTGACAGATGGAGAACTTTCAGAGACATTTAATGCTSCTTGATATTTTGAAAAGAAAAAGACCTTGACAGTGGTCCAAAACTTCATTTACAAGTGTTTGTACATGAAAAGGGACCAGCGAGGACAAAAAATAAATAAATAAATAAATTAAAAAAAAGGCAGGGATTATTAAATTATTTAGTCCAAACAACCTAAAAAAGAAAAATACCCTGGGAATAAATTTAGGAAAATAGACTTAGGGGCATAAAAAATGCTTTTAAAAACAAAATKAAGTTTTTTTGTCTCTCAGATCAAACACATTTGTGTTAGCTTAACTTTTAGCCTATCTTTAGAGTGCTTGTTTGAATTAATTTTCTTTACCTGSTTTTCATTTCTGGTCCATGTGGGAGCTGAGGTCTAATTCAAGTAGTCATTGTGCAAGAGGTGGTGGACACCTTGGATAGGTCTCCAGTCCATCAGAAGGAAAAATAACTATTCAGCCTCTCAGCTTGGCACGTTTTCACTGTTACCAATCAGTCTAACATGCATGTWAAACTGTGAGAGAAAACCCCCACAGACACAAAATCACACTTCTTGCTGTGAGGTGACAGCAATAACCCCCCCCCACCCCCCATCATGCCACATTAATAAATTAATAATAAACCAAGCACTAGTCTTCATTCAGGCTTAATGAGGAGTATTTCAGATCATTTCTGTCTTGCTGTCACTGAAGAAGTTTTCTTCACTGCAAGGATGTTAAAAGTTACAATCGCCTACATTTAGGTTTCATTTGGCCTAAATGATCCATTACTGAATGATTGGGATTTTTTTAAAGGTGAATTAAAAAACTAATCTGATCAGAGTTATTTTGTGAAGGTAAATTGGGAATCAGTTTTGCTCATGGCAGTAAATCTGCTAGTGTTTAATCACCTGAGCTATTTTTTCACGAGCAAAGACACATATCACAACCCATTCTGAAGCTCATGGCTGCAGGTAACAATAAAGTGGAGTCAGACATTAGAAGGGATGGTAGAAGAAGTCCGACAACCCCAGATAGTTGTAGCGGGTTGGTAAGAGAGAAACAGTATGGGTGACAASTATTTCTGTCCTGCACTACACTTTTACCAAGTGGAGGCATCAGGTCACATTACTGACCAATATTTATTCATCAGGCTCATATTTACATATGTGTGAATGATCATATGATATGCAGGGAATTCTCATCTCAGCCCAAAATACTCAGATGATGAACCAGCTTTGTCTTTTATGGTAATTTATTACAAAAATATAGCAAAAATCTATTTCATTGAATCATGAATAAAAACATGTAATGCAACTTTTAATGTAACTTTACATGCAATGCCTCAAATTACATACTGTTAATCAGCTCACCAGAGTTGAAGAGGTGAAGGCTTGCGTGCCGGACTCCGAGGTCCAGACAATTCAGATCTGTCCTGGAGGTCATTACGAATAGGTTCATACAAAATTGGACTCTGGACGGCTTGGCTACCCGTCACACAACAGCCTTATCAGACCCAATCGGGTTGTCAAAACTTCTTATTGCAGTAATTAAAAATGACATTTTTCCCCTCAGATGGTTGTCTGATCATCTCAGGTTTTGGAGCTTCGCGCTCCAGCAAAATCCAACTCAGGACTAACTCAAACTGACTTCTACCAGTTTTCACTTAGCATTCAGCTGTGTGTGTGAAGACAAAACATTACCGTACATACCCAGGACACCCAATATTTTTTTCTGTGAGAAATGTGTTTACTGGTCAGAGCGGCGGTGTGATCAAACAAACATGCATCTGTTGTTTCCTTCTGCTCAGGAGAGTAAGAGGAACAGTCAGTTAAATTAAAACTGGTGTAAAAATTATTCACAGTTCAGAAATCATCTTCAGATCACAATATGACAATACACACTTGAAATAAATTATCTTTAAGAAGGAAAATCATGTTAATGATTATTGTCTTTTTATAATAATGAATCATACATAACTGGTTCGATCCCCTGTTCCAGCTGTTTCAGTCATTGTGTCCTTGGGCAAGACACTTCACCCACCTTACCTACCTACTGGTAATAGTGTTGGTACGGTCAGTGTCGGAGCAGGTCATTTCGGGTGCTTTTCCATTGACATTCTAGTCCGGTTCCAGTGGGTGTGTTTTGGGAGGTTGGTGGAGGTGTTTTTGGGGTTTTTCGAAGAAGAGTTAATG
>NW_013952830.1:426297-429073 GCF_001266775.1 Austrofundulus limnaeus
AATGTGAGATGTTGAATAAACTGAATAAAATAAAATGTTTAGAAAAAATATTGTATATTTTTTCTGATAAGTAAAAAAATTATTTTGAGTTAGTGATGTTTAAACTTCCATTTTACTCATGAGCATTTTCGTGTTGAATCACTTCCGGGTCACGAGTTTTTCACTGTTCCTGATTCCCATAGACAAGTCATTGTAAGATTTTGGTCATGCGCAGTAAGTCCCCAATGCAAAAGAATAGGGTGGCCTGGGGCGCAGCAGGTGGCTGCCCCGCAGCTGACGTCACACAACCGGTAGTGAGTTACAGTACGTAAACAACATTTTTCAAGCATCAGGATCTGATCCAGCATGGCTTAAAACAGGTAAGAGAAAAGCTAAAAGACTTTTGTAATGCTTGTTGCGCATGTCTGCAACATGACGACAACAAAAGTTGAGAGAAAGCGGCRAAGTCAAATTTGGGATTTCTTCTAACAYGACTGCGAGAAAAATAAAWGCAGGTGTCTTGTGAAAAGAATCGATAAAATGGGTGGAATAYGTCCCAAGAGGAAAAACACAGTCAAGCTCACCCAAGATGGCTAACTATGAGTATCAAGCTAGCTTCTCTCAGTAGTTCTCAGCAGCCCACCCAGGTAGAACCAGGATGGAGAAATTATCATCACCTTCTTAAAATAACCACCCCAGTCCTTTCTTGGCAAAACTGAGTTATGCGATTATTTTAGGAAAGTGTTGCTATAATGGATTGCTTTCACTGGTGACCAAATAGCTGCTGTGTAGGTGTAGGAGACGGGTGGGATGTGTCCCCCACAGGAGTCAGGAAGAGACAGGTGCRTCCTAGACAAAGCCACCACCAGCAGAAAAGACTGAAACAGCAGCAGCAGGACTTATTGGCTGTTTTTTTGTTTTGTTTTTTTCAGAGTAACACCGGTGAATAACACCCAAGGGCAACACCTGAYCATAGTTTATCAACATGTGTGACATTATATTAGATATATTGTGCAATAAAGCCTTATCAGAAGAATATAGTATATAGAGTAGTGAGACATTTGAAGCAATGCAATATGGAGAGATGGAGGAAGTTCAGGTGAGGTCTGAAATTCGTTTAGTGAAGTATGTATTAGCATACATTTTAAACTTTTTTTATCATGAGAAGAAGAGAGAGGAGAACAGAACAGGTGGAGCATCAGGGTGTGAAGGTCCTGTTTAAAAACCTTATTAAGTATAATAGATCCAGAAAGAACAGGTGAGGACGGATGTCAGGTTAATGTTTCATTAGTTCCACAGTTATAAGGGTTTGGGTTAGGTTGTGATTAGGTTGTCAGCAGAACAACGCCCCACTAGAGTTCTGTACATTATCTGGTGAAATGCTTCTCCATAGTGATCAATATGTGATTTTTTTCTTGTTTAGTTTAAAATGAGCCACCTTTAGGCTCAGGAGCTGTACCTCATCTCTGAAGCCATTTTGTATGTTTAGCAGCAATGCAGGGACTGCACAAAGGAGACGAGGAGAGGAGGTACAGAGCTGGAGGTCTTGAAATAAATAGTGAAAACTTTCACTGTAAGGGTTACTACAGGTTGTGCTGTAAACAGAGCTGACAGCATATGATATATAATGCATACATCTGTAAATCAGTTGTATGATAAAAACCCTTAACAGATACATTTAGCCTCTGTAAGTCACTTGCTGGTGCTGTACATTACAGTATGTAGTGTTCTCTGTTGTAAATATGTTAATGTCATGCAGGGACATCACAGGCAGGAAGTCAGAGTGAGGGAGAGGCAGGAGCAGACCAGCAGGTAAGAGAGAAACGGAACAGATATTTAATACTAGAAAATAATAAGATGGCAATAATATTTGTAAWTATTGCAATGATGATATCAGATGTGATCTATGTCTCATTTTTCTTTTCTCTCTTTCTAATCTGTACTTCTTATTTTATTATTTTTGGTCAGGTGTGAGCATTTGCTGCCATGAGACTCTGTTCTACTGGCTAAATATTGCATTAGCATAAAAATACAACTTCAAACCTCTTCAAGTATGTTAGTCAACAATTATTGTGCATCAGGAAGTCCTTTGCGGTATGAATGTTGCGCACACTGACATTGTGATGACAATATATTAGTTATGTTGTGCAATCCTATAAAACTCAATTTATTTTGTTGGGTGGTTTACCCACATCATAATTTTTCCAAGAAAAGATCTAGCATTTTGTGAATGCTTTGCAGTGTAGTTGATTTATGACATATTTCTGCTCAGACTATGTACAAATCTGTCAGGTTTCCAATATTATGTGCCCACCCCCCCATAGTAAACTCATTCTTGCACCCTTGGCTGCTGGTTAGTTAACTCAGAAACACCACAAGCAGGAGGATGCATTGGTAAATACATTTTTAAACTATAAAAACTAATACTAGAACTAATAAAAACTAAACTAAAACTAAGCAATAAACAAACAATAAAAACTAGCAAATACACTCTAAAAACTAAACTAAAACTAACTGAATTAAAAGAAAAAGTCAAAACGAAATAAAATTAACTATAATGAAAAATCCTCAACTATTATACTTTGGCTGGAGCAGAGCTGTTAGTTTCAAACATGAAGTATTTCCTAAACCAAGTTCCATCTGGAAACAACAGAAAACAACAGGAGTGTGATCAGCTGACATCCAAGGCTGAAGGACAACAGGAGCAAACTGAGACATTGATGGAACACGATGTAAAAGTGGCTGATAAGGAGACTGCTGCAGAAACAGAACCACAGTGAGAGGAGTTACTTCAAGC
>NW_013952830.1:429083-432994 GCF_001266775.1 Austrofundulus limnaeus
ACCAGGGAGGATGATTCAACCACTCAATCACTAGATGTCGTTGAAAACAACAAATCTTACACACCGTACCTTTAACTCATGAACATCTAAACATGTTCAAAACAAATGCAAATTATTTTAAGCTAAATTAGAGCGCCCTTAAAAATAAAGACAAAAATTCAAACAAATTAAAGGGTTGAAACATATGAACATTATGCATGTTGAGAGAAAAACAATAACAGAAGATTTGTTTTGTTTTATTTTATTTTATCAACAAATGGCAAGTTTATATGGGAAGAGAAACCATGTTTCTTTCCCAGAGGAAAGAAAAGGAAAAGGAAAGGCAAAGCTTTTCGTTTTTTTATAGCTCTTCAGCAGAGCTAAAATTGTTCAGTTGAGRAGAGGAGAGGTTTGACCCCAGGTGGCCAAAGGTCAACCAGTGGTGAGATGAGGTGAGGTGAAGTGAGGTAAGGGGGTTTCCCCTACACAGACATTYCCAGCAGACCCTCACTATAWATGTTTGGGTCTGCAAGGTCTGACCGGCATCCTCCCCCACCAACGGATCCAACTCACCACCAGGCAGTAGTCAGAACAGAAATCCAATAACAACACACCACTCAGGTTCAGATCGGGGGGGGCCGTTCCTCCCAAGCACACCTCTCCAGGTCTCACTGTCATTACCCACGTGAGCGTTGAAGTCCCCCAGCAGAACGAGGGAGTCCCAGCTAGGAGCGCTCTCTAGCACCCTATCCAAGGACTCCAAAAAGGGTGSGTAATCGAACTGGTGTTAGGCGCATAGGCACAAACAACATTCAGGACTCGTCCCCTCACTTGTAGGCAGAGGGAGGCTACCCTCTCGTTCACCGGGGTGAACCCCAACATACAGGCACCAAGATAGGGGGCAAGAGGTATGCAAGAGGTATGCACCAAGATATGGGGCAGGAGGTATTCCCACTCCTGCTTGGTGCCTCTCACCATGGGCAACTCCAGAATGGAAGAGTGTCCATCCCCTCTCGAGGAGACTGGTTTCAGAGCCAGAGCGGTGCGTTGAGGTGAGTCTAACTATATCTGGTTGGAACCTCTCAACCTCACACACCAGCTCAGGCTCCTTCCCCACCAGAGAGGTGACATTCCACATCCCTAGAGCCAGCTTCTGTAGCTGAGGATCAGACCACCAAAGTCCTTGCCTTCAACCACTGCCCAACACACATTGCACCCGACCTCTATGGCCCCTCCCACAGGTGGTGACGATAACCGTATTAGAAGTTAATGTACATTTTGTGAACACACTGATGATGGCTGAAAACATCCTGTGTGTTTCCATACCTTTCTTGCAGATAAAAACAAGGAGAAAATCTACCAAAGAAAGACATCTGTCACGTACTGAAAGCCCCAAAGCATAGCCTGAAAATGGTAACTGTCAAAGAAAATGGTTTTGATTGCTTCTAGAAGACTGAGTCTGTGACAAGCTGTACAAATATGGATTTACTTCCTGCATTAGCATCCTGTCAGGTGTCACTTACACACAAGGAAAGCCTTCAACTTTCAGGACTCTCTTGACCTTGGAATGACTGTCTGTGAGGAAAACAAGCATGAGTGTCTGATTTTATAAAACATGTTTGAAAACAGCACTGACTTTAGTCAGCTAAAACTTAAAACATTTTAAACNCAGAACCACAGTGAGAGGAGTTACTTCAAGCTGCTGAACCGGAAGAACATCTGGTTTCATCAGCATCACAAACAGAGGAACCAGAAAATGTGTTCCACCAACCTTCAACTGTAGAAAAACTGACCACTTCTTCTTCACCAGAGGAACCAACTGAGAATGAAGATAGACCTACTTCCAGAAGAAGACCACAGGTTGGAGACAATATTGAGGACCCTGTAGAAAAAGAAAAGTATTGCTTCAAAATGCATGCAAATCTGAAGCATCAATGGGAGAGGCTACCGACTGGATGGGAAGATTGGCTGATAGAAATGTGGATAGAGGAAATGATGCTCAAATTGTCACATTTCATGCTCCCTGTCATGCCTGCCTGTTTTTCCATCTGTCTCAGTTCACTGTCACTCTGCCACACTCACCTGACTTCAGCTGCAATCAAGCTCACGAGTCTCAACTGTTGCCGGCCCAATATAAGCTCTCCTCTCACACTAAGTCTGCCAGATTATCGAACACTTTCAGCCAGTAGATGTCCAGTACTTTTTCCAAGTCCTTGCCTGATCTCCTCTTTATGACCTCACGCCTGTCTCCTGGTTCCCCTGATCTGCTCGCTCCTTGCCTGGTTTGCTCTGCCCTTCTGTTTCCTGGATTACGACCCTGTTTCTGCCCACCGGACCTCGAGTTAAGGATTTCCCTCAGGATATATTGTTCAACCTCTGCCTCTTCATGTATGAACCCTGCTTCCCCATTTGGACCTCGATCAAAGCCTGTCTCTCAGTTGGAGCAGCTATCTGCATTAAAGGCCTCCCTTGCCAATTTACCCACCACTCCAGGTAACCTCACTGTTTGCACTGGTTACACTCCGTCAAGCTCCTTGAGGTTCCTCTACAACAGCAAGTTGCCCTGTGCCTACCAGAGAAGATTGGTCAAGTACTCGACTGTCACCAATAACTTCATTGCAATAAAATCTGTTAAACGCTCACTGTGTCCGGCTGAACTTTTGAATCCAAAACTCTGGTCTTGTCACAAAAACCATTATGATGAATATTTTTATGTCTGGGAGGATTAAAAATAAAATTTCTGGGGTTGGGAAATGTTTAGACATATCCTGATGTGACAACAGATGTTATAACTTCTCTTTATAAAGTTTTCATAAAAGTTCCTTTAGTTTTATTTGACATATTTTATATATGTCAAAGAGAGGGAAATGAAGGAAATTTTGTAACTGATTAACTGAATGTTAGATGCAGTATTGTATTTTACACTTTCTGATCATTTCAGTCTTTAAGGTTAAAGCAGACAAAGAGTTGGTTTCTTATATGTGTTCTTTAGTCTAAACAAAATGAGTTACGTTCTGACATCTGACGTAAAAGGAACAGGAAGATGTAGAGCTACTCATTACCGAGTCCTTTTTTTGACACTGATTTCTGTTTTGGGGGATTTTCGGGGTTTTTTGAGCTATGGTCTTAAACTTTTGATCAGCTGAAAAAATCGGGTTTGAGTGTAAATACAGTTTTCAGAAAATTCCCTGCTCAAAGGTTCTTGTCTCTTGCACTGATTTCTTCTTTTAACATTGTGAAGCTCTACTTAGAACCTTCTTAAGATCCAATAGTGCAAAATGCAAATTATTGCACTTTTTTGACTGGTCTTAAGATTTTGATCAGGAGTGTACTATTCAAAGGTCAGATTGCACAAGATTTACCCCTCTGTCTCTCCAATGTGTGACAGGTGTAACATGTCCGAAGGCACATTGTCTCATGCTTTTTGGTCTTGTCCTTCACTAACTGGTCTTTGGTCAAAAATATTTGACTGGTACTCCAAGGCATATAAGACTCTCTTACAACCTGAACCAGGACTTAAAATCTTTGAACGCCCTCAGGTGCCAGGGACTATACCTGCTGTAATGCGGCAGCCACTAGAACTGGGACTGATTGTTGCCAAGAGACTAATCCTAAGAAACTGGAGGTCCCCTGTTCCTCCTTCCCTCCACCTGTGATGTCCATGATACAGATGGAGAGACTTCGGAAAGGCTCTAAAGACACTTTCTCATGTTACTGGACTCCCTTCTTGGAACACTTTTCGAAGACCAGACTAAGCTGATCAAACCCATCTATGGTCACTCCCCTCTGTCGCCCTCCTGTGTATGTGTACCCTTATATGTGACTATGTATATGTGCTGTGTGGGTATATATGTCAACTGCAATGTTTTATGATTTGACCTGTGCATCTGGGCTTTGTTTTGTCTGTTTAATTGTATGTTCTAAACTTTGAA
>NW_013952830.1:433121-434633 GCF_001266775.1 Austrofundulus limnaeus
GGGAAATGTGGTGTGTTTGAGGAAATGGGAAAAAATGGGTTTCATGGTGCAGTGACTCATTTCCTGGTCACAAAACGTTCTCTAATTGTGCACCAAATGTGTAAAAATGCGCACATTATGGCAAAAATTATTCATCATTAAATCTGGTTTTATTTGGAAGTAAATAAAATTGCTGTTCAATCCAGTTCAAATGAACACTGAAAGCTGTCACTGTTTTTTTTTAACTGAAGCCCTGTCAATGCATCACAGCTTTCGAGCTCAGAGGGTTAAAATAAATTTTAGAAGAAATTCCTGTATCCGCATCATAATCCGGAACCTCACCAAAATTTACAGGTGTGTTACTTTGGCTAATCCCCACATGTGGTAAAAATGCCATGACAATCTGTCCACAGGTTCTTGAGTAATTTTGTCCACAGACAGAACGATAGAACGACATCCCAACAGACAGACAAACGCGACCGAAAACATTACCTCCTTGGCAGAGGTAATTAAAACAAAAATATAAGCATTAACTAAGACTATTCTGTCATCATTAAAGGAACAGTGTGTAGGGTTTTGTCAATTCTTTTAGCCGAAATTGAGATAATCACTAATGACAATAATAATAAAAAAACATGTCTAATCATTGCAGACAAAGACTTTGTTTTATTATTTTTACCTTATAAAATGCTGTTTATATCTTGTAGAAATGTGGAACACTTTTAAACTTTATTTTATGTTCTGTTAATAATCAGTTCATCTTGTATCCAAGGGGTTCAAAATCAGTAACCTTGTCACTGTTTAAATTTCACTGTGTGTGTGYGTCACTCTGGTCAAAAACATGTTTGAGGAACAGGGTCAAACTCTGGGTTCCTTATCGTTTCAAGGCTGTGCAGATAAATGGAACAATGGCAAGCAGGAGGCCGGCGTGACCACCTGCAGCTGTCTGATAATGTATTATTCTCTCATAAGTTACGTAAGGAATGGATTTGATTATAAAAGCTTAGAATTACAGAAGTTAGATGAGATGCTGCTTGACGATCACAAGGGAAGTATCGGTCCAGCACTCTCCCAGATTTGCAAATCTGTTCGGTGGGTTTTTACATGTAATCTTTAATAAATTCTGTTAAAACTTTAAAGGTGTCTCCGACTAAATCCCTCCAAAATCCCAACGGACCTGGGTAAGAGCACTGGCTCTTAACAATCTCCATGGTCACGGGTCACCACACAGGCAGCCGCCATCTTGCACCGCCATCTTGTCTACGAAGGCTCGTGAAGGACAAACTGCAGTGGCGGTGTCAAAAACGTTTTTAGTTGTAATACTATTAAATGTAATATTTGTTGTCTGTCATTAGCTACGTTTACACGGACAAAAGTAATCGGATTAAACAGCCGTTTGGAATAAAAATGCGTCATGTAAACCGCCAGTTCCTATTATTCTGATCGGATTGAGCTCGATCTGAATGAATTTTTAATCCGAATGAAAAGG
Organism: Austrofundulus limnaeus; assembly: GCF_001266775.1. NCBI lineage: Eukaryota > Metazoa > Chordata > Actinopteri > Cyprinodontiformes > Rivulidae > Austrofundulus > Austrofundulus limnaeus. The sequence goes on from NW_013952830.1 coordinate 434,590, forward strand.
GTGGGTTATGCCGATTGATAATCGGAATGAGGTTCATGTAAACA
>NW_013952830.1:435633-445399 GCF_001266775.1 Austrofundulus limnaeus
AATAATAATAATAATAATAATAATAATAATAATACAGGTAAACTAAGCAACCAAAATCAACAGAATCAATATCAAAAAATATTTTGTTTTCATATTTTATCAATAAATGCATTGATCAAAATAATGTCCCAGTCTGGTTCCAAATACAAAGAAGTTTAATGTAATTCACCAGAGCCTTGTTTAAAATTTTGTAATCCTGTATTGAATTTAAATTTTCAGATATTTATGATCAACTTTAAACTAGGGCAGGGCGTTATGACTTCAAATTCACATCACAGTATAAATTAAATCCCTTCGTGATAACAGTATATATTCCAGTAGAAAAATTGAAAAAAGCAAAGATAATGTATTTTTAGAGCATTTATTTTGCAGAATACTATAATCATAATAAAACCCAGCGTTTTTGCTGTAGTGCAAATGAGCATATCAGAAGAACAAAAKAATTAAAAATGTTTCTTAGACAATTCACACATTTTATTTCCCTCAGCTGTGTGTGCGCTCCGCAGACCTGCGCTCTGCGTGTGTTTCCAACTACGTGACAACAATATAAAAAAATTTACAGTTTACAGTAGACTGGAGGTTCTTTGATCATTTTTAGGCTGATCTATTKTCTTGTCTGAGGTTAAATGATTTCAGTCCAGAACAGTTAGTCACAGGATAAAGCTCTGTTATTTTACCATATATCTGAGAGGGTGGTGTTTCAATACTGTGTTTCCTATGGTGTTGGTCACTGACAGCAAGCCCTCTCTGCTGTTCAAGAAAATGACGAACTCTTTAGGGAATTTTCTTTACTGTAATACCAGATGATGTTCTGTCCCTGTTTTAAATGATAAGCCATACCTTCTGCTGTTCAAGATGATAATTAGTTATTAGCGGTACTGCATTTTAATTTTAGAAAGCGCAAATCCGCTTATGAATTACAAAAATTAGTAAGACCGCTAAAGCACAAATGAAATATTTAGGTCTGCAATTAGCAGATTTGCGCTTTAGCGGACTGGTGCCCACCACTGATAACAACTCTTTCTTTTAATAAAGTGTAATTGAATGTTTGAAGGTAATGTGTTTTAATGAGCCCTATACATAACTGATAAAATACCATAATCAACCAAATCATAGAATTTCAATAATTTTAACTGATGGAACAATGTACGTATTTGATGGGTGATAGTAATGCTTTCTGGGGATAATTCTTATGGCTCTTTTCTGTAAAATACAAATAGGATTTGTAATTTTTTACATGCTTTACCCCCAAACCAAATCAGGTGTGGAACAATTGTTGCATTATATAAGAGAAACAGCTTTATCATTAAATAAATCCTTTACTTTGTATAATACTACAATAGATTTTGCTGTTTTTGTTCTTAAAATATTTTCATGAGGTCTCCATGTCAGCTTCTCATCAATGATGACACCCGAAAACTTCACCTTGCTGACTCTACAGATCTCAATACATCAACTCTAAATGGAACATCGACAGTTCTCATTCATAGAATTCGTTTCGATGTCTCACYATGGGATACCCCCCCCCCCCCGCGCGCGTATTCCTCAGAAGCATCTATCTCATTATGCCAATCCTGATTGGCTGGTGATCGCGGAGCATGYGTCACCTACCCTCCTCTTGGAGTTTTTAAATCTCTTCTTAAAACACACCTGCTTTCAAAAGCTTTTAATGCAGTTTGAGAGTTGTTTCCCTATTTATTTGGCCTGTTTTTATGGTTTTATAATGTGTGTTCTTTTAGCAATGATATGTTTTTAGTTTGCAATATGTGAAGCACTTCGGCCAACGGCAGTTGTTTTTAAATGTGCTGTATAAATAAAGTTGACTTGACTTGACTACCCCTTAAGTAGCTTGCGCTATGATGCAGCATCATTCAAAAACTTMTTTTCGCTTCGAGGCATATCTCTTTAGCAGACTAGCTTAATTGTCCACTGATTGGAGTGAATTGGCTAACTCTGTCTATGGGCGCTAGCTGCATTAGCTTCAGCCTTCACCATAGTCTGGAGCACTTTTTGCCTTACAAACTTTGCTGTATTAGCATACCAGATAATACAGCCTTCCTTTTCGGGCTTTACATACCTTTTTAGCTTGAAACAATTTTGGTTAGCAAACCAGTGACTGAAATGGATTTCGCTTCTCTTCACACCAGAGGAGGTAGTGACTCGGAGGCTCGTCTCTGTGGCTGTGGGAACAAAATTTCGAGCAAGAATCCACACCAGGTGTTCTCGACGTGCCTCGGGCTGGAACACGCCCGCCTGGCACTTGATGCCCTGGGCTAATGCGTAAGTTGCTCCTGGTTCACCATGAAGAGCCTCTGCAGATGGCTAGCATGCCAAACTAGCCTCTCCGACAGGGACCTGTACTTGTCGACGGGCAGGCCACCACCCGGCAACGTCAACAAGCGTGAGGATGTGGACGCCGGACCACGAGCTACGGATAGCTGGGGCTCCCAGCTGGAACTAGCCCCGGCGCCCTCACCTGTCAAAGATGCCCTGGAGTTGGACTATGAGGATGACGACGAGATAATGTCTGAGCTCCTCATATCCAAAGATGATGAAGATGATGATGAAGTCTTCATCCCAAGTGCTCCTGGCACTTCGTCTGTCCTTCGGGATGAGGAGGAGAGCGGCAGCCTCTCCTGCTGTGAGTATGGACATGCAGACTGTGTGCAAATGCACTGCCTCCAGACTCAATATCCCATGGCCTGAAGTAGCAACGGAGACCACCAGATTCCGTTACGAAGGGAAGAAATTGCTGCAGGCTACTAGGATGGCGAAGCAACTGCTCCCGGTTTTCCCAGAGCTGCTGGACGAGGTTGCGATCTCCTGGAAGGGCCGCCCGTTCAGTGGGAAATCTCAAATCTATGGAGCCTCATCTTTGCACTTTGAGGGTATGGATAAGTTGAGCATGCACCGCATGCCCCCAATGGAGCCACTGGTGGCAGCCCACCTGCATCCACGGCTCCCGACTTCTTCCAGAACCCCCACACTGTMGACGAAGGGCCTACAGAGCTGCAGCTGTCGCTGCTAAAGTGCTCAATGTTTCCTCCATGCTCTCAGTATACCAAGCTGAGCTGTGCGAGGATATGGCCACCAAGCCAGACCCTGAGGTGTGGGAGGAAATGACCGTGATCACGGACATCTGCTTACATGTGCAGCGCTGTGCAACCCATGCCATGGGAAAATCAATGGGGATGATGGTGCTGCAAGAAAGAACAAGGTGGTGCAACCTGACCAACTTGTCGGACATGGAAAAGGAGGACATTTTGGACATGCCAATAGTGCTGGAAGGCATCTTCATCTCTGCTCTGGCCTCCATTTAGCAGCGATATGAGGCCCAGAAAAAGGAGGATGAGGTGCTCCGATTTTGCCTACCCACGAAGTCAGAGCCACCCCCCCCCCCCCCAAGGTGGCCCCATGGCAGACATTTGCCCAGGCAGCTTCACGACCTCCTGCCTTTAAAATCCCCAAGCGGCCCAAACCTCAGTCATCTCCGGCTGCCCTGCCCAGCCAGGAGGGGAGACCAGTTTGGCCCAGAAAGAACTCGACACAGCCAGCAGCTGTTCCTCTTGGACAACCTGCTCAGGCTCCCAGTCATCAGGCCAGGAAGAAGAAAAGGGTTGCCTGACGGCACTGTTTTCTCACAGGCGATGGAGCTGGATGTTCCTTGTTCACCAGCCCTCCATGCCTGGCCGAGGAGTATGTGCCCCTCTGTTTTCCCGCCGCTGCATGGTTCCCCAGCCAGAGGAGGAGGAGACTCGACTGTTGGGACAGCCGGTTCTGTCCCACCGAGTCACACAAGCACACCCACATGTTCAGAAATAAATATTTCACTGCTGCATCCAGACCTAAGGTCGAGGACGCAGTTAAAAACATTAAAAACAAGAAAAATAAACAGTTCGGTTTCATCCTCGCTCCTGGAGGGGGCCACACCCCCTCGCAGGCAGCGGCTTGTGACCAAATCTGTAACAACTTAATCCCCTTGCGCATGCGCAGTGCCTGCCATGTTTGACGTGCCTCCTGTGCCGCCAGGGGGCGTCACAAGATAATGTCTGAAATCGGAGGGAGATTCTGTTGTGATGTCACTCTCCACTCAAAGGAAGAGGTGGGCTTCCCTCGCGGCTTCAGTCTGGGTCCATCGCAGTATAACGCGGGGATACCGGCTCCATTTCGCCGCGATTCCCCCTCGCTTTTCTGGAATAAAATTCATTCAAGCCCAGGGGGAGTCTGCTTGCATGCTGCAGGAGGAGGGGGGGGGGACGGTATTCACCCTATCCTGGATCTGAGGGCTCTGAACAGTTATCTCAGGAAATACAAATTCCGGATGCTCACACACGCATCCCTTTTGCGTCTAGTGTGCCGGGGCGACTGGTTCACCTCGGTCGATTTAAAAGACGCATATTTCCACATTTCAGTGTACCCACCACACAGGAAATATTTGAGATTCACTTTTCAGGGCGTCTGCTACGAAAACACAGTGCTCCCTTTCAGACTTTCTCTGAGTCCGAGGGTGCTCATACGGTGTACAGAAGCTGCGGTAGCACCACTGAGACAGCGGGGCATCCGCCTGGCCACTTATCTGGACGACTGGCTCCTTCTAGCATGTTCAGTGCAGGAGACTGTGACGCACACAAACAGATACTCGTTCAGCACCTGTGCGATCTGGGTTTTGTGATAAATCAAGAGAAAAGCGTTTTTTCCCCCGGCACAAAATATTGTGTTTCTGGGGTTAGAGCTGGACTCTCTGACATTCGCGCGCCTGTCAGTGAACAGAATAAACATGCTGAGGTCCTGCCTCGTGTTGTTCCACGTGCACAGTTCAATTCCTTCCCGGCTGTGCCTCCGGTTTCTGAGTCTTATGGCTTCCGCCATCCTAGTAGTCCCACTCGGCCGTTTGCACATGAGAGATTTTCAGTGCTGGGTAGCCATGCTCAGATTACATCCCATACGTCATGGCACACGGAGAATAATGGTCACTACAGAGTGCCATGCTGCGTTGTGTCCCTGGCGCCACCCTGTTTTTCTGGTTCAAGTGGTGCCTTTGGGTCTTGTGTCATTAAAGGTGGTCACAACGGAAGCAAGTCTGTCAGGATGGGGAGGAATTTACGAGGGCCGGTCCGTATGAGGTGTCTGGAGCCAGATCCTCCGGCGGTCTCACATAAAGTATTTGGAGCTCTTAGCAGTGTTTCTCATGCTGAAGCACTTCCTCCCATTCCTGCATGGTCATCATGTTCTTGTGAGGACCGACAACACAACTACAGTAGCTTATTTCAACCGGCAGGGGGGCCTGCGCTTACTCCGGTTGCACACTCTGGCACGCAAACTGATATTATGGAGCAGCATGCACCTCCTGTCACTCAGGGCCACCTATGTCCCTGGGGTCCTGAACCGCGGTGCCGACATGTTCTCCAGGGGCGCTCCATTACACGGAGACTGGACTCTCCATCCAACTATAGTGGAAGAACTGTGGTTCCACTTTGGGAAGGCGATGGTAGACCTGTTTGCCTCCAGGGAGAATGCTCAGTGCCCACTGTTCTTCTCCATATGCGATCAGAACATGCCCTTTGGCGTGGACGCGCTTGCCCACGCCTGGCCCCAYSTTCTTCTTAATGCATTTCTCCTTTTGGCTCTGATACCTCCCACTCTGTCCATTGTGAGGCAGCACAGTCACAGGCTGATACTGATAGCTCCACATTGGCCAGCGATGCACTGGCTGGTGGAGATTTATCAGCTCCCGATTGGACAACCATGGCACCACCGCTTATGGGAGGACATGCTGTCTCAGGTAAGGGGAATGTTTTTTCATGCACACCGAGAGCACCTAAAGTTGTGGGCCTGGCCCATAAGTGGCATAATTTAAACACTACAGGGCTCCCTCAGGATGTGATAAATACAATCCAGAATGCTAGAGCCCCCTCCACCAGGTCCCTGTATGGCTGTAAGTGGAGGATATTTGAGAAGTGGTGCTCCGAGAGAGGACACCTTTCTTTTCAATGTCTAGTTGGAGAAATTTTGTCATTTCTGCAGCAGCTAATTGACAAACAAAAGGCATTTTCCACAATTACAGTAAAGTGTACTTGGCTGCTATTTCAGCCAGTCATGTAGGCTTTGAAGGGAAAAAGGCCAGCCAACACCCTTTGGTGGGCCATTTTATGAAAGGAGCATGCAGGATCCTTCCAGTYCCCAGGTCCCTGGCTCCCCCATGGGACCTGGTGGTTGTGTTGGATGGCCTCTCCAGGCCTCCGTTTGAGCCTTTGGAGGAAACAGATCTTAAACATCTGTCCTTGAAGGCAGTGCTGTTGTTGGCCTTGGCGTTTGCTAAACGTGTTAGCGATGTCCATGCACTCCACCCCTCCTGCACCAGGTTTGGTCCAAGGAATGTCAGGGTCACACTGCAGCCCAATCCAGCCTTTGTGCCTAAGATGGTGGACTCATTCTCTCCAATTATCTTTACAGCCTTTTCTCCTCCACCCTTCTCTTCATCAGAGGAAGAGCAGCTGAACAAACTTTGTCCGGTTCGGGCCCTACTTGGACAGAACTAGCAGCTTCAGAAGAAGCGATCAGCTCTTTGCGTCTTGGACAAACCCTCATAGAGGCAAGCCCATCACAAAGCAGCGGCTTTCCCACTGGATTGTGGGAGCAACTGCGCTGTCCTGTACAAGCCAGGGCCTTCAAGCACCTGTGGGTCTATGTGCCCATCCACCCGGGGCCTGGCTGCATCCTGGACCTTCTTTAAAGGTTTTCCTATTAAGGATATTTGTGCAGCAGCAAATTTGTCCTCTCTACTTGCTTTTGCTTGATTTTATAAGTTGGACATTTCTGTTCCAAGTGTGGCCTCCGCTGTTTTAAACACAGGGCTTTCACTGGAACAAGATGAACTTAATTAAGTGCTGAGGGTTGCTAGAGAGATAAGCTGTCTGGCAATACGTGAGTCTCCATATCCCATAGTGAGACATCGAAACGAATGCTATGAATGAGAACTTTAGGTTACTTGCATAACCCCAGTCCTTAGAGTAGCATGAGTGAGATGTCTCACCAGACAACCCTTCTTGCTGGGGCGAAGTGAGAAGAGGTGCTTATTTCAAATGACGCCGAGTCATAGCGCAAGCTACTTAAGAGGTAGGTGACGCATGCGTAGCGATCACCAGCCAATCAGGATTGGCGTAATGAGTTAGATGCTTCTGAGGAATACGCAGGGGTGGGGGGGTGTATCCCATAGTGAGACATCTCACTCATGCTACTCTGAGAACCGGGGTTACACAAGTAACCTAAGGTTTTCTTTCTGTTACCAAATATCAAATAATTTGTCTTATCTAAATTTAATGATAATTTATTGAGTTGAAACCAGGTTTGTATTCTAACAAATTCTATCTGCATCACCACCGACATCTGTTCTATATCTTTACCAAAACAAAAGAATCATTTACATACTGTTCAAGTTGTTAGCAACACGGTATGAACACGTCCAAAACAAAGTGCTAATTTATGTTTTTTTTCTTGCTCAGCGTGTGCCAGCGAGTTGGACAAAATTTGCAGATGTGGCATAAGCTGTCTAAAACGTCATAGTGTGACAGGGCCCTTAGTTCCTGTATCACCCATTCTCATCTGTCCACAGTTGCCATCATGCCAGGCGATTCCATTCTTTTTATCAGACGTTGTACAAATAGTTATTCAGTTCTCATGTCTTCAGTAGTCAAGCCTTGTGCTTTATGCCATGTCTGTACTCCTTCATGTCTCATTGAGTTGTTGACATTGCTGTCATGTGTTGCGTCTGTGTTTTTTTACTTCGTAGAGAGCATGTAACTAGAATATCGGCAAGGTCTGTCGGTGAAAGTTCATTTTTCATTGGGTCAGAGTGATAAAGAATGAWTTTGTTGATTACAGGATCAAGAGATTGAAAAATGATTAGATCGTCACCAGAAAGTTTATGTCTGAGAAGAGTGTGATGAACTCTGCAAATATTGGTGGGTCTGAAAGACTGAACATTGTCACGATCAGACAGAAGCTGTTCCAACAGTTGTGTTGGCTGGATGTTTGCTGTTAGTCTCAGAGGGAGCATCTTTTTTGTTATCACCATTCTGGTTCTTGGACTTGGGTTGGTTAGTATCTGAGTTCTCAATTGCCTCCAGCACGTGGTTCGAATGCCAGAGGTAAGGAAACTGGCAGATGTTTCTCTACCTGTACTCACAAGTCCAGGGTCTGAAAACAGAGGTGATGTAAGAGCCTGGTGAAGAAATCTTTTCCAGTCACCACTCTCCATGAATCTACAGTCTGCTGTTACCCAAGGTCCACACACACACCTATTACCTAATGTCTCTATCCACCTGTTTCTGAGTATATCACACTCCAGCCTCAGTGGGCCTCTATGCTCCAGTCAAAGACCCAAGTCATCATTCTTCATAACGTCTTCAGCCCTTGAGCCTCCATAGTTTTTCAGCCTTTGTGTCTCCAGAGAGCTTCACAAGTCCATTTGAGTTTCCTGAATTTTCTAAGTATCCAATTCTCAAACCTCCTCAGTATCCAGAGCCTCAGCTCTTTGAGCCCTCAGAACACCGTGAGTTCTTAAGAGTCTCATTATCTGAGTTCTCAGATGCTTAAGTTTTCAAGTTCCACATTCCTTGAATCTTTAAAGTCTCTGTGTCCTTACCCTCCATCGTATCTTGATTTTGGGCAAGCCAAGTTTCAGAGTATGCAGTTCTAGTTCTAGTTCTTGTGGTTCATATTGCAGTACATCCAGTTCCAGTAACTCCAGTCTTCATTGCTGCAGTTCCAGGTTTTGTTTTTGCCTTTCCTTCAGTCCTCAAGCCTGTATAGTCCTTATTCCCCACATCTCAAGATTCTTCTGTTCATGTCTCTCCAGAGTCTCTGCTTCTTCCATTGCCAGTTTGGATAATTCTCAGGTTGCTCGCCTAAGCTCTCTCATAATTTTGGACAGTTTTCAGGCCAACCAGCTAAATTCTATTGCTGGTCCTGCAGGTCCAAGGCAGACTACTACCTGAGCTTTCTCACCTGTCTGAATGTTTTTGAGCTGAACATCTGCATTCTGTTATTGGTCTGAATGGTTTCTAGACCTACCACCTGAGTCTGGTCTCTGGTCTGGATGTTTTTGAGCCAACCACCAAAACATGGTCTACCGACATCCTGTCTTCTGCCTGTATGCGTCTCTGGCCATTCACCGGAACTCTTTTGTGCTGGAATTTTTTTGACCCCAGTCCTCTGATTGTATTTTGTAAGTTGAATTTGGTTTTTTGATTCATCCTTCAGTCCTGGTTTCTATCAGCTAATTTCCCCCCAGTCCGTTTCTTCTCCCTCCCTACCCATTGTCACTTGTCCACTCCGTTTGTTAGCTCTGGTCTATAAATTACCTCAGTTTTCATTTATCTTTAGTCAATCATTGTTGTGGTTTATGCCATGTCTGGTTCTCTTCTATGTTCTTCTTCTTGTCTCGCATAAAGTAGTTTTTAACAAGCAGTTGCTGCCACGTCAGCCTGTTGGTTTTGTTTTTATATAGAGCTAAAATGGGATGTGGTGGCAGCTCAGACTCATTCTCAACATATATAGTGAATATGACATCTCCTGATATAAAACTGCAGTATTAAAGGTAGTGAGTAAAATATTGGACCTATAGTTTGTTCATCTATGAGTAGATCACAATGACTTACTTTTCTTCACTGATCCCAGACCATGGCAATTAACTCATTCCAGAAAAGTTACACACACACACACACACACACACACACACACACACACACACACACACACACACACA
>NW_013952830.1:446399-448763 GCF_001266775.1 Austrofundulus limnaeus
CACACACACACACACACACACACACACACACACACACACACACACACACACACACACTGAGGGAAGTTATCAAGTCTTTTCTGGTTGTGTGGCTGTTAGTTTGAGAGGCAGTAAGGTGTTGGGAAAGACCTGGGGTCAGATTTATAAAACTTGCGTACGCACAATATGAGCCCAGAAACTTGCATACAATTCAGTTCAATTCAAATTCAAAAATACTTTATTGATCCCAGAGGGAAATTAGGTAACTACGTAACATATGCCACTTTTTACACCAAGGTTGTGATTTATAAAATCCAAACTTGACATGAAAATGTGTGGTGCCTCACGCCAGCTTTGACCCATGTGTACGCTTATTTTGGAGACGGGAAACTGCAACACAGATGGTGAAGAATTAGAGTCACATTGTGTAATGATCACAGTCAGATATTTAATTTCAATTCAGAATCAGACTTAGATTTTTATTCAACTTTATCATCAGCTTTCTTAACAGTAATATTTATGCTTCTGCTGCTGAGCCACGAGGACCTTTGAAATAAAAAAACTTAAATCTTAAATAAAAGTTCCTGTGCGCAACTCCATTCATCTGAGTGAGTATGAGTGTGAGTATCAGTCACACGGAGGCTGGGCTTAAAAGCTTGAATTTTGCCTGAAACTCTCAGACTGAAGAAGTCTCTTGGAGAAGAGACGAAACGTTTCATTAGAGAAGAACCCGTCCAGAAGACCTACACAATTTTTTTCTTTTTCATTTTTTACCTGGATTACTGAGATACATCAGGACATCCATTCATCTGCTTCCTCCTCAGATGACCCTGACCCACACAGACCCCTCCCTGACAAGAACAGCAGGACAGCAAAAGTCACGGTTTGGATACACGCGCAGGGTGCATCCACCTCGCCAATGTGGATGTTATAAATCTTCACGTTCAAAGTCCGTATTTGTCACGCGCGCGGGTGGGGGGTCTACCGCGGATAACAGAGCAGGCAGGAGGGGGAGAGGACGAGGAGAAGAGCTTTGGACTTATTTCTAATTTTATCTGACTTATTTAATTTAATTTTAATTGTTTTTATCGTCATGCAGGCTCTGGGAGAAAATTAATTTGATGATGAGTTTTTTCAAATAAAAATCGTTAATTACTCTAAAGCAAAATGAGGTAAATTCTGTGTCAATTGCAGACATTCAGTTCACGTGAGCAGCTGTCAGCACCTGTCAACCTCCAGACGCATGACGGGGCATGTCTGAGCCGGCCAATCACTTTTGTCGACATTGATCAGCTGACTGATTTAAATACATCTTAACATTCATGAGGTACTTTGCACTGACTGTTTATGGTTGAATGTGGGCGTGTAGAGGGTAGAACCTGAGGTGAGACCTCGTGCGCAAACTCTGATGTGCGGCTGTGATTTATAAATGAAAGGTACGCAGAAACGTGCATATGCACGGTTTCATAAATCAGAAAATTTTTTTGGCGTACGCCATTTCCACCTTTTGGTGGTACGTTCACTTTTATCATCATTATCATCATCATAGTTTATTTATAAAGCACAATAAAAACCAAAGTGCTGTACAGGCACATAAAATAAAACAATGAACAAAGTACAGTAATAAAAATGAACAATAAAATAAAACAAAACAGCAAAGGCTGACCTAATGATCCTGCTCTTCAGACTTAAATGCCTGTTTAAACTGATGAGTGTTTAACAGAGACTTAAATTCATTTAGAGACCCAGCAGACCTCACAGACAGCAGGAGATTGTTCCAGAGCCGAGGTCCTGCAACTGAAAAGGCTCTGTCTCCCCTGGTCACAAGCCGAGACCTGGGAACAACTAAAAGCTTTTGATTTACAGATCTCAGGGATCTATATGGAATRTGAGGCTGTAAAAGCTCAGTGAGATAATGAGGTGCCAAACCATTTAGACATCTTAAAACTAAAAACAAAATCTTAAAAACAATTCTAAAAGAAACAGGCAACCAGTGAAGAGAATACAAAATCGGAGTGATGTGTTCGCGACGTCTTGTCCCTGTTAATAAATGGGCAGCTGAATTCTGAACCAGCTGTAGATGATGAACCAAAGACCCTTCCATCCCACAATAAAGAGAGTTGCAGTAGTCCAGTCTAGAAGTGATGGAAGCATGAATAACCCTCTCAAGTGCATTATGACTTTACTTATAAGTCTCAAATGATAAAAGCTAGACTGGACTACTGCACTGACCTGTTCTTTAAATTTAAAATCAGAATCCAAAATCACCCCAAGATTTCTAACAGACACACGGCCAGACAARGGGTCCTTTTAGTATGGTTTCCACGCAATCCTTTATAAATCTTGTAGGGATGAGTTATTTATGCAAATAACTTACCTTACATC
>NW_013952830.1:451747-454496 GCF_001266775.1 Austrofundulus limnaeus
CATTATGAACATACATGTTTGTGTTTGTGTGTTTTATTGCTTTATAAATAAATAGAAATAAATCATGACATAAATAATGTAACGATTCTTTTTAAATATAAATAACCTCATCATAAATAAAGCTCATTGGTTGAGGTGGTGCTGGATAAAGCAGTAGAAAGGCAGAAATTTTATCAGACAGGATTAAATATGATTCACAGCATGAAAACATTACCAGGTGGAAACTGGAGAAGATGAGACTGTTTCCACTCTAAAGGATTAAAACCATCATTTCACCGTTAACCAGTCCACACTTCTCCAGTGGGTGGCGGTAATTCACCGAACAACCCACCGCCAAAACAGAACCGAAGAAGAAGAAGAAGAAACAGAAACAAACAGAAGAAGAAGAAGAAACAGAAACAAACAGAAGAAGAAGAAGAAGAAGAAGAAGAAGAAGAAGAAGGAGGAGGAGGATGGTTCCGGGCAGAAGCTAACACAGTTAGCTGAATGGACATCAGTTTGCTGGTGGGTTCTGTTTTTCTGTCTTAATAAATACAGTCCGGTTCTGGTTCCATGGTTCTGGTTCTGTTGATAAGTCCCACATGGCGCCAAAACGAACGCGTTGGAACGAGCAGTGCGCATGCTCGGTGGACGCTCCGCTGTTAGCTTAGCGGACAAACTAGCAGCAGGTAAGCTAGCTCAGTTGTGTAAATAAATATAACTCTAACTCTAATATTTAATGCCACTAAACTCCGTGATGTCATCAGTCACGTGATTTTAACCGTTTTTTTTCAGTGAGTTGTGTTCAGATAACCGGTTTTAACTATCAGTGTGTAAAATATGTTGTGTATTTTTACAGGTGGAAACTCAGATGTTTGTGTTTGATTACAGCCTGCAGTGTATCCTGTGACATGATCAGTTCACATTTAACCACTAAAACACATCCTCTCTGACACTGCTACACAATAATAATAATAACAAACTGTTACACACTGTGTTAAAGTAGACACTTGAAAGTACACAGCATGTTACTGTATGTGTCCACCACACAGGACACTTTGTGTATTCTTACTGCTGACTTCAGATAAACTGTCCACAGCCTTTTGTACTTATACACAAAGTGTACATTTGTTGTTCAGCTATACAACAACAGAAACATTAAGTGTGTACAAATATTTGATTTATAATGTGAAAGAAGCAGGTTGTGGAAGGCTGGGCTCTGGAGTTAGAGGTTAGAGGTTAGAGTTTAGAGGTTAGAGTTTAGACGTTAGAGGTTTAGAGGTTAGAGTTTAGAGGTTAGGGGTTAGAGTTTAGAAGTTTAAAGAGGTTTAGAGGTTTAAAGAGGTTTAGAGGTTAGAGGTTAGAGTTTAGAGGTTAGAGTTTAGAGGTTAGAGGTTTAGAGGTCAGAGTTTAGAGTTTACAGGTTAGAGTTTAGAGGTTTAGAGTTTAGAGGTTAGTGGTTTAGAGGTCAGAGGTTAGAGGTTAGAGTTTAGAGGTTTAGAGGTTTAGAGGTCAGAGTTTAGAGGTTAGAGTTTAGAGGTTTAGAGGTTAGAGGTTTTTCACCAGCAGGAGCTTCCAGGTGTTAGCAGTGTGATGTCACCATTGTTGATTGGCAGGTGGTCTCACTGCAGCTCCTCCTCTGATACACCTGTGTTCACCTGTCCATGTGCTTTGATTCAAACTTAAGTTGAAGTTGATTAATTTCTTTCAAAACAACATGGATTTAATAGACAATAAAACACAACCATCCTCTGTAATGACACAGTGTTAACTTAGCTCCATGTGAGGAAATGTGCTGATCCTGACCTGTTCACTCCTCCTGCTTAAAGAGACCAGTTAGACTGCAAACACTCGTCTGACAGACATCACATCTCTGCTGCTTTCCTATTGGACAGCACTTTGTCTACATGCTTAGATTGGATATAAACCTGGAGGGGTTTATTTTTTGTTTCATTTTAAGGTTGAGCTCTTTGTCTTCCTGCAGATTTTAAAGTGTTTCTGACACCTCCTCCACTGAGAGCGTGGTCTCTTTCACTGTCTTAAACCTTAATGTAGTGGAAGTACATTTTATCTGTCACACATCAACATCACAAGGTGCTTCACAAGGTGCAGACATAAAACAAATATAACACACAATAAACCTTAAAACCAAACAGTTGAAATGACAAATAAAACATTAAAACATTTAGATTAAACCTGTCTGAACAACAGATCAGCTGCTGCTTAAAGAAGTCAACAGAATCAGCCTCATGGAGACACGGGGCAGGGCTTTCCAGGGTGTTCCAGGGCTTTCCAGGGTGTTCCAGGGCTTTCCAGGGTGTTCCAGGGCTTTCCAGGGTGTTCCAGGGCTTTCCAGGGTGTTCCAGGGCTTTCCAGGGTGTTCCAGGGCTTTCCAGGGCTTTCCAGGGTGTTCCAGGATGTTCCAGGGCTTTCCAGGGTGTTCCAGGGCTTTCCAGGGTGTTCCAGGGCTTTCCAGGGTGTTCCAGGATGTTCCAGGGCTTTCCAGGGCTTTCCAGGGTGTTCCAGGGCTTTCCAGGGTGTTCCAGGGCTTTCCAGGGTGTTCCAGGACTTTCCAGGGCTTTCCAGGGTGTTCCAGGGCTTTCCAGGGTGTTCCAGGGTGTTCCAGGGCTTTCCAGGGTGTTCCAGGGTGTTCCAGGGCTTTCCAGGGTGTTCCAGGGTGTTCCAGGGCTTTCCAGGGTGTTCCAGGGTGTTCCAGGGCTTTCCAGGGTGTTCCAGGGTGTTCCAGGGCTTTCCAGGGTGTTCCAGGGTG
>NW_013952830.1:454506-457635 GCF_001266775.1 Austrofundulus limnaeus
TGTGTGTGTGTGTGTGTGTGTGTGTGTGTGTGTGTGTGTGTGTGTGTGTGTGTGTGTGTGTGTCAGACGCTGTGGCAGCATCCAGCTGGAGACAAGAGACCAGTGAAGCTGACACATTTCTCTGACCTTGAACAGGAGGAGGACAGCACACCTGGCTCAGGTATGTTTCCCACAGTTGTGTGTCCACAGAAGGCGGAGCCACCAAACAGACATGATGTGTTTTCTGATGGACAGGTTGGGCTGTTGCTATGGAGACCAGCGATGATGAACTGGGACGGCTGGACATCGATCTGGACAGGAAGTCCAAACAACACAACCTAACATCCAGCAACGTGCGCGCCATCTTACACGTGAGTATCAGACCTTTATTAATTAATTAATTAATTAATTAATTAATTAATTTACTTGCTCGCTCACTCACTAACGACCAAAGTGCTGTACAGAATCAGCACTGCAACACAGCTCATACAAAAACAAACTCATTCACAATTAAAATAGAAAAAAACCACAGAAAAATAAAAGCAAGTCATAAAAGACAAAGTTAAAACAAGGAATAAAAACAATAAATGCGTAAAAGTTAATCTAAAATAAAAACAAAAAATAAAATCTAGTAAAAATGAAGAACACAACCCGTGGTTTTTAAGACAAGTTTTAAAAACAGTCAGTGAAGACGACTGTCTGAGGCTTGGTCCAGAGTTTAGGAGCTGCTGCAACAAAAGACTGATCCCCCTGAGTTTGAGTCTGGTTTTAGGGACCCTCAGGAGCAGATGATCACCTGATCTGAGGGAGCAGGAGGGATTATAGGGGTGCAGCAGGTCAGACAGGTATGGTGGGGCAAAGCCATTCAAAGATTTAGAAACAAATGAAGTATTCTTAAATGGATCCTGAAAGGCACAGGCAGCCAGTGGAGTGAAACTAAAATGTGCTCATATTCACATGTACCAGTTAAAAGCCTCACTGCAGCATGTTGGACCCTCTGCAGTCGGGCGATGGAGGACCCACTAACCCCCAGATAAAGTGCATTACAGTAATCAGCCGAGTGGTGATAAAGGCATGGATCAATGTCTCAAAATGTCTTCTTGGAATGACAGGTTTTATTTTAACTAGCTGCCTCAAATGATTAAAACTCCTTCTAACAACTGACCTAATGTGGCTGTCTAATTTAAGTTCAGGGGTCTTTTCAACTCCCAAATTCCTCACTAACTATTTGTTGTACTGAGTCAAGGAACCAAGACCTACAGGGGAGTGGCCAACAGTACCTCCAAAAACCATAACCTCAGTCTTAGTTTCATTAAAACTCAAAAATTTTGTGCCATCTAGGCCTCCAGGTCCTCAAGACACATAAGTAGTGAGTCTATTGCATACGAATTAGACCCTTTGAGAGGGTCATAGATCTGGCTGTCATCTGCGTAACATCCATCCATTTTGTCCTGATGCATCTCAGTAATCCAGGTAAAAAATCAAAAGGAAAAAAATTGTATAGATCCTCTGGACGTCCTGATGCATCTCAGTAATCCAGGTAAAAAATCAAAAGGAAAAAAAAATTGTATAGGTCCTCTGGACGGGTTCTTCTTTAATGAAACGTTTCATCTCTCTTCCAAGAGACTTCTTCAGCCATGTGATGTGAGTATCAGTCACCTGTGAACCATAGCCATGTGATGTGAGTATGAGTCACCTGGAGGCAGGACTCAAAAGCCTGAATTTTGCCTGAAACTCTCAGACTGAAGAAGTCTCTTGGAGGAGAGACGAAACGTTTCATTAAAGAAGAACCCGTCCAGAGGACCTATACTATTTTTTTTTCCTTTTGATCTATCCATTTTCTTCCGCCTATCCAGGGTCGGGTCGCGGGGGCAGCAGCTTCAGAAGGGAGGCAATCCGGGTCACGGCACCAGAAATGTTGGATTTTTTCCTCTGTAAATAGTCAAAATGAACAACCCTAGTGAACCAACAAGAATCAGACAAATCAGACAAATAGTGAAAATTCAAAAGATACGCTTTGCCCAAAGGGAGAGATTCAATGTGCCCAACTTAACAGCAGTTGAAAACAGCGAAGCTCTGCCCGTTTGAGGCAGCTTGATCGTATTTATTAACTTTCAGAAAAGAGGAGTGGAAAACAGCTACAGTTATACAAAATACAACTGGTTCGTTCAGACAATACAAAACAGACAGTGTTAAGAGCTGAGTTGCTCTTACCCGGGTCCATTGGGATTTTGGAGGCAATTAGTAGGAGACACCTTAAAGAGTTAACATAATTTATTACAGATTACATGTAAAACCCACAGAAACAGATTTGCAAATCTGGGAGAACACCGGACCGATACTTCCCTTCGATCATCAAGTGTCTCGTCATATTCCTGTAATTCTTGACATTTTATACTGAAGCCTCATCCTTACGTAATGTCTGAGAATAATACATTATCAGTCAGCTGCAGGTGGTCATGCCCGCCTCCTGCTACGCCATTTGTTCCATTAATCTGCACAGCCTTGAAACGATAAGGAACCTGGGCTTTGACCCTGTTCTTCAAACATGTTTTGACCAGAGTGACACACACACTGAAAATAAAACAGGTCATTACATATACCAATTATAAGATTACTAACTGATTATTAACAGAACACAAAATATAGTTAAAGGTGTTCCATATTTCAATAACTCCCTCTCTTGATCTCTGCTAACACAGAGATCAATACCATGTGTCCTCCAGGACCACTTCCAACTTCCCTTCATTATAGGGAGAGATGTGTTTTTCACCTCCAGATTTCCAGTCTCATATTGAGACTGTTTCTATCTTAGGCCTGATTCGTTTCTATTTATTTAAAATAATGCTTCCCTTTTGTAGTTTTGACTATTTCTTTTAAAACTTTATATTATTATTTCTTTAACCTTTAGAGTTTTTAGATTTATGTTATTATTGATTTAAATTAACATTATGTTTAACTCTTTAACCTTTTAAAGTTTTAGCTTTATTTAAATTTACTTTATTTCTAGTTAAACCCTTAGTGAATTATTAACTCAAAACACTTTCCTGAAACAAGAAAAATACACCGTGTTAAGATTGAACACCAGGAAAAAAACCCTTAACAACAATTCTAACTGTTCGGTGGGACTGTTATGACATTTTACAACTT
>NW_013952830.1:457645-461313 GCF_001266775.1 Austrofundulus limnaeus
GCTCTACATGTTGTGATCATGTGAGTGCTACATGTTGTTGTGATCATGTGAGTGCTACATGTTGTTGTGATCATGTGAGTGCTACATGTTGTGATCATGTGAGCCCTACATGTTGTTGTGATCATGTGAGCTCTACATGCAGGATCCAAGCTCTGCTGGATAGAAACACTGGAGCGGAGTCAGTGAACTGCTGGAACGGACTGATAATATCGGAGCACTTATATCAGACATTTTTTATGCAGGGCGATAAAATCTGTTACTCGTTTTTTGGCTGATATTGGACCGATATCAGATATCAATATTGGATCGGGACACCCCTAATTAACAGGATTGTTCTGTGGTTCACTGCCTACCTGTTCCTGCTAGGATCCCCTCTCATCTTTCATTCCATCTTCCAGATGTCCTCACACACCCTCTGCTCCTCGAACACAACCCTACTTCACAGTCCCAGGACTCGTACCCACAGTCTGATGCTACGTTCACACTGAACGTGTTTTGAGCAGCAAAAAAGTACACAACACCTCCAGCTGGACGCACTATGTTCAGACCGGACACAGAGCAGACGTGCGTCTGAAGAGGGAGGAGCGTCTTGGTCTTTTTCCGGTCTGTCCTCACTGGATGAAATAAAGATAAAAATAAACAATATGTCTTTGATTTATTTACTAAAGAGCAAGCAAACGTTGCGCACAGCAGATAATTAATTCACCAGATGACTTAGAGGCGATTTGTTTGGTTAGTTTTGTCACTCCAGAAGCTGCCAGCTCCCGGACCCTTTATTTATTTATTTTCTCAAGCAGCTGACCCACATCGGTACTGATATATCCTGCCAGAAAATCCAACTGCAGACGGTCGATTTCAGCTAAAGAGATCTTGTCCGTGTGTTTTGGTTCAGTGGGCAACATTCAGGAAACCATCACGTGGAAAAATGAGTCTCTCTGATTGGCTGTCGAGATGCGTTGAGTGGCGAAAGTTCAGATTTTTGAACTCGGGCGTCAGCTTCTTTCAACGCAACTCATGCACGCGCATTCCTTGTGCGCCGCATCAAACGTACGTGACGCACCACACGACCCCTAGAGATGTGTCCACCGTAGACTTTGCAAGTAAACTGGCTGCTCCTGCAGCTCAAAACGTGTTTGGTGCGAATCCACCATTAGTGAGCAGACGTGTTGTTGTGCTGCTCCTCCTCTGAGGGCTCCACAGACTGTGGCTTGCTTCAGACTGCTTTTAATCATTTCCTTTTAATTCATGTGTTTTCTTTAATCTTTTAATGTGAAGTCTGTATGTTATGGTCCTTGTTTGTTGCTGTTTTATATGAAATGGTTTGTTGATTGTAGCACTTTGAGTTTTCTCTAAATGCAAAGTGTGTTATAATCAGGGCTTAAAGTTCTCTGTGGCCACGATGGATTTCCATCATCTGTAAGGGAGGGGAAAAAACAACTCTGTTTTTCTGTTGCGCTCTTTTTAAAGCCACCCCAGTCCATCCCTAAACGCTCCACTACTTTCAACAAATGAAACAAACCCCAGAGCACTATCCAATCAGAGCAGAGCAGGGCGGGTCAGTAAAGCAGCAGGTGAAGCAGTCTGCAGGAGCAGTGGTCAGTCCTGAGTGAAACCTCTCCTCCCTCATTTTGCTCCTTGGACTTTTGTTTATAAAACCTAACTTTATATTAAATATTTGTGCACGACTAACCCTAACTCTCAGTGTTTCTGATGGTTTAATGTGAGAGAGAATAAACCGATATATTTACAGAGGAATATACAGTATATTTCAGTCAAAAGAGTTTTAACCCATGTATAATAAATGTATTCTTGTTGTTGTTGTGTTTCAGGAGGTCATAACGCACGAACATGTGGTCGCCATGATGAAAGCAGCCATCAGAGACACTCAGGACCTGCCCCTGTTTGTGAGTCTGTGTTTGAGACTTTGAGTCTGTCTTCATTACAAACTGTGCAGTGGACCAAAGTGCTGTACAGAGTCAACATTAAAAATGATTCCAACAATAAAATGGGATAAAACATAAAATCTGATCAAATAAAGGCAGGTAAACTTTAAACAGTGCAGAGAGGTTAAAGTCAGGGAGGTGGGAAACAGCATTTTGTGTCCTCTGTTGCTGGTTAGTGGAGGACCAGCTAACCTTGAGACAAAAGACATTACAGTGGTGTCTCCTGTTGAGACATGTCTCTCAGGAGACGTCACGTCACAGTATCTGTTGTCCACGGTTCATGAGGTTCTGTCTTCCACCAGGAACCAAAGATGACCCGGTCCAGACTGAAGCAGGCTGTTCAGCAGGGACAGGTGAGGTGGACTTTGGTGTTCTGTAGATCAGAAGCAGCATGTTGACCCTGGTTTGTTTGTGTGTTTGTTTGTTTGTTGTTTGTTTGTGTGTTTGCAGTCTCTGGAGTGGAACCTGACAACAGTGAACACAACAAAGGTAAATGAACCTGGTCCAACTGTCGGTTTCTGGTTCTCTGTTTCGGACTGACTCTTGTCTGCTTCAGCCACCACAGTTTGTTGACATCCATCTTGAGGAGGATGAAGACTCATCGGATGAAGAGTACTGTCCTGATGGAGATGATTATGAGGATGAGGAGGAGGAGGAGGAGGTGAGATAATGCTGACGGTAGCTGCAGAGGTGTTCAGTTTCTTCTCTCATGATGCTGTTCAAAGATTGATCCAGTCAGGTTCAGATGTGTTGCAGACCAGTTTGTGTACTTCTTGTTAATAATTATTATCATTTATTTAAAATGACTGCAGCTGCATGAAAGCCTCCAGTTCATCTCTAAAAGCTAACTAGCACCCAGTGAGTTTTATGTTTAGAATAAGGGGGAAGAAAATGTCTAATCACAATACTTTTATACAATTAATACAATTCTGAGGGGCTTATGAACATTTTTCTTCCAGAACTGTTGACATTTATGATTTTTATGATTTTGCATGTGTGTGTCTTCGAGGAAAGACGAGGTAGTTGATGTCAGTAGTAGCTATTAGCTAACATCGGGACATAGCTTCATCAGTCTGAGCAGTGATGGCTGAGCCACTGATAAAGAATTGTCCTCGCTGCTTTTTAAATATCCCTTAACATTCAGACCTAAAATACCATAAAAATGAACAAATGTGTCAAACGGAACGTGGTTGTTAACATACACATCTGATTTGTGGCCATCTACGCCCAACGTCAATGAAAAATGCTTTGATAAACAGCAACAGTGTATCCTTCTAATTGTAAACATCAGCCAAGCGGAAATATAGAACTTGCTTCCACTATGATTTGTGGGTAGTGGCATGAAATCAGGAATACTGTGGATATGATGCGTCAACACCAGAGGGCGCAAATTAACAGCTTTCTTTGATGCACCGAATTTATAGTTGTGTTTTTGTCTGTGTACTAACGTTGATGTTCGCCCCGGTGCCATACTGGAACTGAGTTTTGGTACCCAACCCTAAACAGGTCTATAGATAAGATGTAGGTCTATAGATTATATTCATGTCTATAGATTAGATATAGATCTATAGGTTAGATATAGATCTGTAGGTTAGATTTAGATCTATAGGTTTATAGGTTAGATATAGGTCTATAGGTTAGATATAGGTCTATAGGTTAGATATAGGTCTATAGGTTAGATATAGGTCTATAGGTTAGATATAGGTCTATAGGTTAGATATACAG
>NW_013952830.1:461323-464136 GCF_001266775.1 Austrofundulus limnaeus
TTCCAGTGAAATATATTTATGTTTGTGGTTGTAATGTGACAAAATATGGAAAAGTTCAAGGGGTATGAATACTTTTGCAAACCACTGTAGATCTATAGATTAGATGTAGGTCTATAGGTTAGATATAGATCTATAGATTAGATATAGGTCTATAGGTTAGATGTAGGTCTATAGATTAGATATAGGTCTATGGTTTAGATATAGATCTATAGATTCGATGTAGGTCTATAGATTAAATATAGGTCTATAGATTAGATATAGGTCTATAGATTAGATATAGATCTATAGATTAGATATAGGTCTATAGATTAGATGTAGTTCTATAGATTAGATATAGATCTATAGATTAGATATAGATCTATAGATTGATATAGATCTATAGATTAGATGTAGGTCTATAGGTTAGATATAGATCTATAGATTAGATATAGGTCTATAGGTTAGATATAGGTCTATAGATTAGATGTAGGTCTATAGATTAGATGTAGGTCTATAGATTAGATGTAGGTCTATAGATTAGATGTAGGTCTATAGATTAGATATAGGTCTATAGGTTAGATATAGGTCTATAGATTAGATGTAGGTCTATAGATTAGATGTAGTTCTATAGATTAGATGTAGATCTATAGATTAGATATAGGCCTATAGATTAGATATAGATCTATAGATTAGATGTACGTACTTCTATAGATTAGATGTAGGTCTACAGTTGTCCAGAACTCCTGAATGAAGGGCAGTTTTTTAGTATCTTCATGTCTTTGTACTTCATGCATTGGCTCTCAGCTTATGCATTGATCCTCAGTGTCTTCATAGTTTGCCCTGGGAGGTCCTGGTTTTCATGTAACTGGTGTTAACTAACCAGTGCTTCTTAATGTCTGTTGTTTTCATCTGTAATAAGCTTTTGAACAAATTTAAATGTAAACAACATCAATGTCAGCTTCATAAACTCGGTTACATTCCATAAATGGATGAGTGTAGTTCCCATCACAGGTGCCTACAAACACAAGATCACATTTGTGAGAAAACCAATGAACAGGTGTTGTTCTGTGTACAGATGTTCCTTAGTGACACGGACAGCCTCGCCTCATCACCCAAGATTGACATGAGATCTCCACCTGAACCTCCAGACAAACACACCCAAGGATTCTTGCAGGTAACCCTAAGCTCTGAACCCTGAAAGAACCATGACCTCAGAACCCTGAAAGAACCACAACCTCTGAACCCTGAAAGATCCATGACTTCTGAACCCTGAAAGNATGACCTCTGAACCCTGAAAGAACCATGACCTCTGAACCCTGAAAGAACCATGACCTCTGAACCCTGAAAGAACCATGACCCCTGAAAGAACCATGACCTCTGAACCCTGAAAGAAACATGACCTCTGAACCCTAACTTCTGTATTGTTTAGAGTGCTGCAGATCACATAAAGGAACAGATGACCTCTACCTGCTCTTCTGCAACTCAGTGCACCTTTCTAGAGAGACTGAATGCTGTGGAGGAGGAGCTTAATAGTAGTTCAGTCTACTCATATGACCAGGTAACTTCTGTAAATGCCCCCACCCCCCCGCTTTTTTTTCTCAATCTCACCTAATTGCCTCTTAGACTCTCAGCAGGAAAACTGATGATGATGGTGGTGATGAAGGATCCAGCTGTTTGGCGTTTCGGACGCGCTCCAAACATCCTCTGGTTAATGTTCCTCTGGGTCAGCTGGAGGCGGAGCTTCTGGCCCCTGACATCACAGATGACATGTATGAAGAGATGTCCACCCAGAAGGAGGAGGACCGTCACTGGACAACATGGCTGCAGGGGCTCATGGTGCCTGGCCCTGAAGGTCAGAGATCAGCAGTCTGGACCAACTCAACTTTGACAATCTGTTGCAGTTGAGGCCTCTTCATGTTCAGTTTGACTCAGAGCCTGCAACTTCAGGAGTGACTGTGGCTCAGAAGTCAGGGCAGGTGTCTCCCAATGAGAGAGTGTGAGGTTCAGTTCCACTAGCTTCCAGTTAAGTGTTGGACCTGTCCCTGGCAGGGGTGGAAATTAAACCTTTCCCACCAGCCACAGTGGCTGGTAGAAAAGGTTTTGTACTGGCCACTCAAACTTTTTTATCAGCCACTATTGTTGTTTCTGTAACAGGGTGGCATTTAGAKAGTTCATGGTCCTGGTGGCCTAATTAAATTGTTTGTGCTACAATCAGATAATAACACTCAAAATCTGTTAGTGTCTTACAGCATTCAAGCCTGTTGGACAYAATTAAACTGATGGACTTTTTGAAGTCTCCACTTCTCTTACTAACTTGTTTTTTGCTGGTATGTAGGTGGAATACCAGTTATTTTAGGTAGGACACTTGGCTGGAAAAAAGCTTTTTAACCTTAATAATATAGGAGAAATTTTTAAGGTGGGAAAAAAACAACTAAATTACCTATGGTAAATTTATCTCCTTCATTTAATAAAATCAGCCTTTGTCTTTTCTCACTTGTAGTTTTTATTCTACAGGCTACTAGTATGAATATGTGTCTTCTGGTCTAAGTGAGATTTCAATAACAGATGAAATCTCTTCAGATTATTGTCTCACAGTGATCATTTCTGGTTTTACTTTGGAAAAACTTCAAGTCACTAGCTTCATTTTCTTACTTAGTTTGACTGGTTTTTGTTTTGTTCTGCATCAAAACATAGCCTGCAGAGAAAAGTTTAGGGGAACAAAGGAGCAGATTGATTATGTATTTATTTATTTATTTATTTATTTATTTATTTATTTATTTGTTTATTTATTTATTTATTTGTGTATGTAATTTTTGGAGCTGTCAGCTGATCTT
>NW_013952830.1:465136-469480 GCF_001266775.1 Austrofundulus limnaeus
GATTATGTATTTATTTATTTATTTATTTATTTATTTATTTATTTATTTGTTTATTTATTTATTTATTTGTGTATGTAATTTTTGGAGCTGTCAGCTGATCTTCAGACGTTTCCTATTAAAAAACTAAGTTCCCATTGGTCAATCAGAGTGATCATGGTTATTGAGTTAAAATATTTAACAACTAATGTGAAGTTATTTTTTTAACAAATCGTGTTTTTAACCATCTGATTCCAGGTTTTTGCTCTTGATGCCAGCCTACAGTTCAGCTTTTCTGTTTGCTGACAGATGAAACTAAACTGATGCCCTGTTAAACTCACTATTGTCTGTTTTTTCTTTTCCATTTACTGGGGGGGGGCACACAGATGACAGCTCACAGGACAGGAGGAGGGGAGAACTTATTTCTAGCTGCAGAGCAGGTTGGAAGATGGTTATTTGATGTTAATTAATGTTTTTAACGTCCTGCAGGCTCTGAAATGCAAAATAAAAATGAACCTGAGTTTTTAAAGAGGTCAGAAGCACGATTTGAACACTTCTTTAGTTCATTACACACATGCCACGGTGGCAGGTGTGTTGTTCAAATCTACTCACCACTTCATAATTTTACCCACATTTGGCCCATGATGGGTACTAATTTCTACCCCTGGTCCCTGAGCAGGACCCAGAACCCCTCATTGCCTCTGCCATCTGTGCCCCATCAGTCTGAATGAGATCCAAAGCTCCAGTAAGACTCTACAGGATTTATTTAGATTATCTTTGTAGGATCTATGTAAGTATAGTTCATTCATTCTGTCTGGAAAACTTGAAGAACTATCATCTTAATATGATAGAGGGGTCTGAGTACCCTGTGATCCTTGGGCTTGGAGGAGTGGACAGACTAAGAACTATTTAAAGACCTTGATGAAAGAGGACCACACAAACCACTACCTCACTCAGAATAATAATAAAAAAACCAGTAGGACAACCTCCTGGAGCCTGACTGAGTGCCTGGTGGTAGCCTTGGTTCCAGTGGCTCAGGACGATGGAGGTCAGGTGCTGTGGGAGTCAGCTAACAGGCATTGACCAGGCTCTGGGCATGCTGAAGTCTCTGATTAAAACTGGTTTTACAGATTTACAGTGTCACTTCACCGGTGACTATAGACCCGGGTCCAGCAGTAACTCTTAGAAATAGTTGAACTTGCCTCCACTCAAACCTAATGTACAGAGTCCCTGTCCACTGTAGACTGTGCATGTAAACCTGACAGCCCTGAGCCTCACAACACAAGGATTAGATCTCAGAGGCCTCCTAAGTGTGGAGCTCTGCCCAAAGGATCTGTAACCTAGACTCACATTGGGTTGGTTCATCTTTCTGAATGTTGTTCATCTATCTGTAAAATTCACAAGAATGTATCATTTAAAGAGCTACATGGCTGAATGTTAGCGCTGGTGCCTCACAGCTAGAAGGTCCTGGGAGTGTATGTGTTTGTGTGTCTCTGAGCTGACAAACATCTCTTGTTTTGGCTGTTCCTTCATCAGATGAAGGTGATGATGATGATGACCCTGAATACAATTTCCTGGAAGATCTGGATGAACCAGACCTGGAGGACTACAGGACGGACCGGGCCGTGCAGATCACCAGTAGGTGGCACTGTCTGTTTAGAGGGGGGAGCCTCCTCCTCCTCCTCCTCCTCCTCCTTCTTCTTCTTCTTCTTCTTCTTCTTCTTCTTCTTGTTTGTTGAGTTCTGAGTCTGAACTCAATTTGTTTTCTTATTTAGAAAAGGAAGTCAATGGACTTCTAGAGGAATTGTTTGAAACGGTAAGTTTATTTCTTTGACTGTAATGAAACGTACAACTTTGTAATTAAAACCAACAAATGTGATGTTTTAGTAAAGTCTTGTTCCTCCTGAACCTAAATAAAGAGTTTGACCTGTGTTCATGCAGCTCCAGGAAGATCATGTTCCAGCTGAAGATGAGGACCTAGAGACTTCTTCAGTGACTCTTCCTAAGTTTAATGTTCCTCAGGCTTTATGGTAACACTTCTGTTTTAACATCGTGAGGACATTTTTAGAGATACACCAGTTACCTCCTCAAAACCAGCAAAAACTCACATTCAGCTTCATTGACCATAACAGGTGATGGGACAGCCAGAAGGGACCTATGAAATCTTTTTTTCCCATATATTCATTCTAATTGTAGTTATTAACCTAAAAAGTATGCAAACATAAAGTGACTGAAATATAATACAACATAACCTAACATAACATAACATAACATAACATGACATAACATATTGGCTGTGGTTCAGCAGTGCATTCAGTTGTTTTGCTTTGTTAGTAAATTTGGTGATTCAGTCTGTTTTCTGCTTTGAGGGTATTTTAGGGTCTTAAGACTCAAAATTCAACCTGTTATAAAAACAGATGGTGCAACAACGTAGTAATAGGGTTTTATTTCAGTTATTTTCTCTACTTGATTTGAAAAACATTTATGACTGATTACAACAATGGTATTCTTTTATTTTTTTATTGTTTCTTAATGTCATCTGTCTTTTATTTTGTTAATCTGTAATTCCTGCTAATGATTGGTTGGTCACTTCTACTGTCAGTCTGTGTTAGGGCTGGGCAGTATGACCTCAGATTCATATCAGGGTATAAACTGAATCTCTTCACAGTAACAGTATTTATCACTGTAGAAAATGATCATAAAAAACAAAGATAATGTCATTTTTAAAGCATTTATTTAGCAGAAAACTGTAATCATAATCAAAGCCAGTATTTTTGCTGCAATACAAATGAACACAACAGAAGAACAAAAGAAGGTTTTATATATATTTTAAAACTGTTTCAAGAACAGACAAAAACATTTCTCAAATTTCCAACATGAAAATAAAGTGGATGTTTTAACCAGAACATCAAGTAAAATTAGTCATTTAGACTTAAAAACATTTTAAATGATTTAAAATGTTACAGTGTGACAGGACCTTCAGCTACACAGAGTCCTGTCATAAAACTATTTCACATAACTGGAATATAAGTGTGGTGAAGCCAAATAAATGTAACATCTGCCTGCCATACAATGAGCTTCTGCTCTCATCTTCATCATCTTCATCATCAGAGCAGAACTGTTACATTAACAAGATGATTTATGACTGAACAAACGTCCACATCTTTTATCATCTCTCTGGGGAACAACACATAAAAACAAGTTTTTCTCAGACAACTTGTGTGTAAAAACTAGAGTTGTTAAAGTTTCACTGTGTGTGACGTGCAGCAGGAGGAGGGAGGAAATCATCCTGTGACACAACGTAACTTTTCTACAGCAGCAGGGAAATGTTGAGGATTTATTCTCTACGTGTTTTAAAACTCTAATTTCTACATTATGTTTCAAACTGGTCCTGCTCAGGTGTGTCTGCACTCACAGCCCTGTTCACACAGGTGTGATGATGTCACTGATGACAGGACAGGACAGGGTACAGTTCTACCATCTACCACATACACCACACAGCCCTAGTCTGTAGTTAATGAGTCCTATGATCAGTCTGTTGGTTGGTTATACAGTAATTAATGCTCATAACAGTCAATCGATTGGCCTACAGCTGATCAGTTCTATGTATGATTGATTGATCCTACTTCAATCAATCAGCACTTCAAATGACTGCAAAATGTATAGTTTTAAATTCATTATTGAATAGACCCCCCCCCCCACACACACACACACACACTAACCTTGTCACCTTTTTCCTCCCTTCTGAGTTTGCAGCTATGATGATTAACTGCTCTTACAGTCAGTCAGTTAGTTAGTCCTGCAGTCGATCGGTTGATCTGCTGTTAGATGATCCTCCTGTTGGGACGGTGCAGCAAAGAAGTGCTGTGACTGTTTGGGTTGGGAGGAAGAGAATTTGCCTCTGCTGCTTCTTCTGATAACCAGACATTACAAAAGAAGAATCAAACTAAGAGGAAACATCCTGTTGTCATCTTTGTCTAGTTTTAGACCACGTGCTTCTAGCAGACGTAACTGTAACGTAAATAACTGTAACATAGACTTTAGCTAGTTGAAAAATTATGACTTCAATAAAGTAATAAAGTATATGTATTATTTCTTACTGTCATAAATAAAAATAATAAATATTTACCAGTCAACAGTTAGAAAATATTCTCTGTTAACCTGGTTTTAGGATGAAACATTTCTCTATTAATTAACCATCTTCTCTACAGGTCAGGTTCCTCTAACAGAAACCTAAAAATACTCACATTTATAATATTATTTTACACTCTGTAGGTCTAAATATACACTCTGTAGGTCTAAATATTAATCAGACATTTATAATATTATTTTACACTCTGTAGGTCTAAATATTAATCAGACATTTAT
>NW_013952830.1:470480-476921 GCF_001266775.1 Austrofundulus limnaeus
ATTTTACACTCTGTAGGTCTAAATATTAATCAGACATTTATAATATTATTTTACACTCTGTAGGTCTAAATAATAATCAGATGCAAATGAGCTGTAATATTTAATAGTTTGTGTTTTATTGTAGCATGATTCAGCAGAATGCTACACTCTGTGCATATGCTACACAAGCTAACATCTGCTAACCCTGTCTGCCTTGGGTGACCCTATACAGGGACATGGAGCCCCTGACAACTTAGCTCGTAGGTTCACTGGGATACTCTACCATTAACCCTAACCCTTTTGTCCTTTAACTTGAAAGGCAAACACACTAACCCTAAAGTGTTGGAAACTCTAAATGATTAATTATTATACATTCTATCAATAATAAAATAATTATTACATGACAATGTGAAACTTTATTACAGAATTTTTTTTCTCTTTTCCTGTCTGTAGTTTTGAGGCTCCGTTAGCTGGAATGCTAACAGAGCGACGGCAGACAGTTAAAAAACAATATGAGGCTGTGCAGCAGAGGAGAGCCCTGCAGGACACTACCAACACATCCAGTCTGCCACACAACACTGTTGGCCCTGTGTTGGTGCTGTCAGCTCAGAACTGCCCTGCTCTCCATCTCAACCACAACCAGAAACTGCAGCTGCAGCAACAAATGCAACAGGTACACAAGCTAACCTATCTGCTCTACTGTGTTCAGTTACAAAATGTTATTAGTGAAACTAATCTGGGCTTTTCTCTTTCAAATGTTTCAGTCAATAGACTGATTCATGGAGTTACTACAAGGATTAGACATAAAGACCACAGCTGACAGAAAATAAGAAAACGTGAAAACAACTAAACTAAACATACAGGCAATATAAATAAAAGCAATCACTACCAAACAAACCAACATACATACAGGGTTTGTACGGTTGCTTGAAACCCTGGAAAGTGCTTGAATTTGTTCAAAGTGTCTTCAAGGTATGGAAAGTGTTTGATTTCTGTATAAAGTCCTTAAAAGTGTGTAATATTTATACTGCAGACCAGGACTGATGGCACTCCAGCACTGTGCCAGWTCAGAGATTAACTGTGAAACACTAGCTGTGTTTACATGCACAAAATGTTTTAATCTCATTGAAATGTATTCAGATTAAATAATCCGAATGTACTGTTTACATGGACACAATTCCATCACGAAAAGTGTTTACATGCACCGGAGTTTTATTCAGAATAAAAGTCCTGACATGTGCAGTGTTGTAAACGTTCAGCTCTACTTCCTGTTACAAACATAAACAAAGCTCCTCTGTGCCTCAGGACGACCCGTGTCAGCTTTTAATAACGCTAGAGACGTCGTTACTCCTCGGTTCAGCTGCAGATGAAGCAATACGTGGTTTTTATTTTTATTTTTTGCGAAGCACCGTCTGCTGTTTGCCTCCTTTTTCATCTGTTAAGAGAGCGAGTAGGAAAAGTTCTGCACGGTGCAGCGCAGCTGGAGCACTGCTGTCCCACCTCCTCTAACCGGGTGAATGGAAGTCAGTCACTGACGATTTAAATGAGCTAAACTGGTTAGATTTGGAGCCACACTTTATTAAAAATGTAATGCATTTAATGATTAAATGTGAAATGTAAAAGATTTTTCATATAGGTTTTGTTGATTTTGGTTGGATTATATCAGTTTTTGACAACGGCGTATTAGGGCCACTTTACAGATGAAAAAAGAGGAGAAAATCTTTGAGAAAAAACTCAGAGTTTATGAGATTAATTTCAGAAATTTTCAAGAAAAAACAAGGAAATTCTCATATTTTGAAAAGTCGCAAATTGACAAGAAAAACACTCAGAAGTTTTCAGGAAAGGCTAAAGGGTGATTCCACTTGTTTTCACTGCCTTGAACATCTTTAGTCTGCTCTAGTTTAAAAACTAAAACACAAAGACTTCAAACCTGGACCAGATTATTCTACACTGATTGTACAATGTTTAAAACCAAGTGTGTGATTTGTGAAACATATATTTAATATGTGAAGCTTAAGGAAATATGGGGATTTTAGCACTTTTTATGCATTCTATGAACAAGCATGGCCAGGTGGAGAGAATTATGCTGCGATCATCTTCACACCGAACACACAAAAACACACAAACACTTCAAGTTGGACTGTTGTGCACTTTGATGTTACACAGACGCTCTTCAAAATTGCTCTTGACTCGTTCAGAGCTTTCTCTGCAGGTGTACGGCAGATGAAATAAAGAAAGTGGCTTTGCTTTATTTACTGAGAGCAAGAGCACATCACGCTCACCAGATAATTAATTCATAATTATCAGATAAGTGAGTTTCACTAGGAGCTGCACACTGACGAGCTGCTGATCCGTGTGTCCATGGTCCACCGTCGACTCTGCATGTAAACCTGACTCCTCTGACACTAAAAACATGTTTGGTGTGAGTGACTGAAGCAATAAGTAAGTCAGTAAACTTTATTTAAATAGCCATTTTCATAGACACGAACATCGCAATGTGCTTAACAGAAAAAGAAAAACATATTTCAAAATATTCATAGACTTTTATTTTGAAATATCCGGTTACTGAAACAGGACATGTCACCACAAGTTGGGGAAATTGATGGTGATGTTGTGTGGCTGCATAAAATTTTGAAAATAAATTTTCTCTGTAGGCTCCATTCATTTTGGATGATTTCTTCAGTCACTAATTCTCACCTCTTCATGTGGCCATGCACAGTTTGTTCATAAAATACATAAAAAATGCTAAAATCACCATATACTGCAGCTTCACATATCAAATACATGTTTCACAAATCACACACTTGGTTTTAAATATTCTACAATCAGTGTAAAATAATCTAGTCCAGGTTTGAAGTCTCTGTGTGTTTTAGTTTTTAAACTAGAGCAGATTAAAGATGCTCAAAGTAGTGAGAACAGGTGGAATCACCTTAAGCCATTCCTGAAAACTTCTGAGCGTTTTTCTTGTCAATTTCTGACTTTAATATGTTAGAAAATATTTAGTTTAAATGTCACCAATTCTGTTCATAACTTTTCTGGACAGAATTTCTAGGAGCAGCCAAGGTGTTGAGGAGATCCTTTTTGGTGACCTTAGGATCACATCTCTGCTTTTTGTGGATGATGTGGTCCTGCTGGCTTCATCAGATCCTGATCTCCAGCTCTCACTGGAGCGGTTCACAGCTGAGTGTGAAGGAGCCGGGATGAGGATCAGTACCTCCAAATCTGAGACCATGGCCTTGAGCAGGAAAAGGGTAGGGTGCCTTCTCCAGGTCATGGAGGAGGTCCTGCCCCAAGTGGAGGAGTTTAAGTATCTCAGGGTCTTGTTCATGAATGAGGGAAGAATGGAGCAGGAGATCAACAGGTGGATTGGTGCTGTGTCTGCAGTGATGTGGGCGTTGTACCGGTCTGTCATGGTGAAGAGAGAGCTGAGCCAGAAGGTGAAGCTCTCAGTTTACCAGTGGGTCTACGTTCCTACCTTCATCTATGGTCAGGAGCTTTGGGTAGTGACTGAAAGAAGGAGATCACAGATCCAAGCAGCTGAAATGAGTTTCCTCTGCAGGGTGTCTGGGCTCTCCCTTAGAGATAGGCTGAGAAGCTCAGTCATCCAGGAGGGACTCAGAGTAGAGCCGCTGCTCCTCCACGTCCAGAGGAGCCAGTTGAGGTGGTTCATCTGGTTAGGATGCCTCCTGGACTCCTCCCTGGTGAGGTGTTCTGGACACGTCCCACTGGGAGGAGACCCAGAGGAAGACCCAGGACACGCTGGAGGGACTATGTTTCTCAGCTGGWCTGGGAACACCTTGGGATTCCCCCAGAGGAGCTGGTCCAAGTGTCTGGAGAGAGGGAAGTCTGGGTCTCTCTGCTGAGGCTGCTGCCCCCGAGACCTGACCCTGGATAAGAGGAAGAAAACTGATGGATATCACAAATTTCTGCCTTTAATTATGCTAATTTCTGAGTTTTTTTCTCGCAAATTTGTGACTTTTAAAAAATAAGAGAATTTCCTGGTTTTTTTTCTCAAAAATTTCTGAAATTATTCTCAGAGATTCTGAGTTTTTTCTCAAAGACTTGCTCCTCTTTTTTTTTTTCATCTGCAAAGTGGCCATAATAGGCCATGGTATTTTTTAGATGAAATTAGGTTCATGTGTGAAATGTGCTCATGTTACCCTACTGGTCCAAAGTTACAGTTAAGGTCAGACCAGCAGCTTCTAATCCTACACTGCTCGTTGCCTCAACTCAGTGAAAACCGTCTTCTTCAACTGAGTTTCACTTCCTGTTTCAGCATGTGCAGCTTCTATGTCAGGTCCATGTGTTGAGTCGCCGCATCCACACCCTGAACTACCAGGCTAACCTGACCAAGCGCTACCTGGTAAGTGTTCAACACTGTGAGGACTGATGGCTGAGTAAACAACACAAACACTGAGTAAACAACACAAACACTGATGGCTGAGTAAACAACACAAACACTGATAGTTGCGTAAACAACAACAACATAAACATTAACGGCTCTCACATACTTGGATCTGCAGAGCTCTGCACAGAGATCAGGTTTTTATGTCTACATCCACGGTGTCTCACAATAAACTGCTCCCCAACTTCATGTCTTCATGTTCTGGATGCAGATAAAGGTGAGAATCTGTGTTATTTATGGATGAAATAAGGTCAAAGAATATCTCATGGAGCAGATTAGAAAACAAACTTTAAAATACATCATACCTTGACTGAAATAGTGAAAAATGAAGGAATTTGTCAGGTGGTCAGTACACTCGAATATGAAGTGTCAAGTGTCCGTGCACAGTCTGCACGGCTCATGGACTGGACACAGGACACCCCAGTATGTGGAGGCCTTAAGGGTTCACTGATTGTAGATTTCTCATTCTTTTAAAAGCCTGTCCTACCCATACCAATGTCTAAAACAACTGACAGTGTCCAGTGTTATAAGGTCACTCCTTCAGTGTTCTCATCTTATTTTATTGAATAATATTGAACAATACCATTGAAACAACATCAACTTGCTTTAACTGGACAACAGCCCTCTGTCACAGCAGGACTGATTTTCTGACCTTTGTGGAGGTAAAGAAAATCTGTGGATAAGATTGACTTCTTGTTGGAGTTCTGGCCAATCACTAACCTCCAGGGTTGATTTATCTGTGCAGCCCTAATAATCAGTACCTGCTGAGTATACAGAGTTCAGGGTTTGGCTGTTTTCAGACCTGAATTTGTGTCTAAGTGAGGGAACGGTGGTGTTTTTATTTTGTTACTTCATCAGCTGGTTCTGGAGGTCCAGGTCCCTCTGTGGAGAAGAGCTGTCAGTCTGATTGGAGTGTTAAAGACGGTCAGACTTTGGCTGCTACATCTTGTATTAAGTTTGTTTATGTATTATAAACAATGTTTTATGTGTCTATATTTATATTTTGCTAATCATTTGCTTAAAGAAGTGATGGGTGACATGCAGTAGACCTTGGTGAAGGGTGATGGTTACATTTGTATGAAAGCTTTCTTTATTTTCTGTCCCTGATTTATGAAAATGAGTGAATAAAATGAGAACTGCTGACCCTGTCACCTGCTGAGGTCAGGTTACAACACCAACCGTTTTCTGCTTTTTATCCAGGAGGAACTACAACATTTTGCCAGTTGTCAGGAGAAGGTCGACTTCCACAGCAGCTTCAGTGTGTGCAACCTGCAGGGGGCGCTAGATCTTCTGCAAGAAGTGGAGCAGAGAGAGGAGGCTCTACAGCCTGTGTGCATTCCTACATCTTCTAAACGCTTGCTGCCCATGATGGCTCCTTCTACCAGCAGTTAAGGACGAGTAACATTTGCTCTTGATGTTCTTTTCTTTTAAAGTGGAAAAGCTACTACAGTAATTAGTACTGAAGTCTGTCATGTTAATAGACCAGAGTGAATTTTTGTGTGTAACCTTGTGTTCTGGGTATGTTTAGGTCATGCCTTTCCATTACTGCCTGCTGATGCTGCCTGGCTGTTTGCCACACGAGCAGTGTTCCTGTACCCAGAACTACTTCCTGTGTGCAGCCTGGATCCTGCTGTCCACAGCAAACATCACAGGAGTGTTTACACAGCAGGAGAAGACGGGTACAAGCTTTATCTGTGCTGCTCACTTTATCTGATCACAAAAAAGTTCAAACTTATTATGGCTGAGATCAAACTGAACCTTTATCATGTCTCAGTAATAATCTGTGCTGGATGCTTAACGTATTTGTGGTGGCACGATTTACCAAGAATGCAGAAACACATTGGAATAATGCCAGAAAAATCTGTGTGTGTGGTCGTAATAAATGATTAATTGTGAGCGACAAACAAACAGAACTGAATCAGGAAGCGCTGCATGCTTGTGACTGACTCGTCAGCAGAAAACAGCCAGTAATAAAACATTATGTTAACACCATGTGACAGTTTACAACCAATCACAGATTGCCAAATATACTGTCCAGCCTATGACAGGGCTCCCAG
>NW_013952830.1:479521-479842 GCF_001266775.1 Austrofundulus limnaeus
CCCTCACATGTTAACCAATCTCACCCTCACATGTTAACTAATCCCACCCTCACATGTTATCTAATCCCACCCTCACATGTTATCTAATCCCACCCTCACATGTTATATTCCCACCCTCACATGTTAACTAATCCCACCCTCACATGTTAACTAATCTCACCCTCACATGTTATCTAATCCCACCCTCATATGTTAACTAATCCCACCCTCACATGTTAACTAATCTCACCCTCACATGTTAACTAATCTCACCCTCACATGTTATCTAATCCCACCCTCACATGTTATATTCCCACCCTCACATGTTATCTAATCCCACCC
>NW_013952830.1:480162-483099 GCF_001266775.1 Austrofundulus limnaeus
CTCCACTTCCATGCAGATTCAGTCAGGTGTTTTGAAAAAGCTGGTGTAGGAAGCTAACAGATTGGTTAGACAGCACAAGCTGACTGAGAACACAAGTGAAACTCTACCTGATAACCTGCCTTCCTTGATGCCCTGCTGCAGGCTGATCGTTCTGGGTCTGAAGCATTTTGAGGGGGCGGTCCAACTCATCAGCTCCTACCTGCTCTGTAAAAGTCAATGGAACATCAAGAAACATATTCAAGAGATGAGTGGTCCCAGAGCACCATGCCATAATGTCATTAAGGTAAGATCACCTTAGCTGTTTGTTGTCACACAGAGATAAGACTTCATACTTTTCTAGATTTAACGGTGCAGTTAGCAGGTGTGTGGAAACATATCTACATGTGTTCAGATGTTCCTGACCCGGGGAGTCATCCCTCCACTGCCCACAGCTGCAAGCAGGGTTCAGCCAGAAGACCACCGCCCCCCAGTTGACAGGGATTACTCCAACATGCCCAACTGGTTGAAGGTCAGACTGGAGATACTCCCCAGTGTGTTAATGTGGAATTATTCTGTCATCAATAACCAGTTAACCAGTCTGTCAATCATCTGTCAACAGAACCACAATCACATGTTAACTAATCCCACCCTAATCCCACCTCACATGTTAACTAATCCCACCCTAATCCCACCTCACATGTTAACTAATCCCACCCTAACATGTTAACTAATCCCACCCTAATCCCACCCTCACATGTTATCTAATCCCACCTCACATGTTAACTAATCCCACCCTCACATGTTAACTAATCTCACAATCACATGTTAACTAATCCCACCCTCACATGTTATCTAATCCCACCCTCACATGTTATCAAATCCCACCCTCACAGGTTAACTAATCCCACCCTCACATGTTATCTAATCCCACCCTCACATGTTAACTAATCCCACCCTCACATGTTAACTAATCCCACCCTCACATGTTATCTAATCCCACCCTCACATGTTAACTAATCCCACCCTCACATGTTAACTAATCCCACCCTCACTTGTTAACTAATCTCTCAGTTACCTGTCATCTAACTCCTAATTCACAAGTTAATGAAAGTGTAAGTCGTGTTAACCAAGCCCTCAGTCAGCTGTGCTGAAACTCAGACGAGGTCACCAACAGGTTACCTGTCATGTTTTTAATCTGCAGAACAGTCAACTGATCATTCAGAAAACTCGTCTGGACACTACTCATTACCCCCCCTCCCTCCCAGCTGGCTGCACCCTCAGGCTCCACCCTTACTATATTAGTAAGACCCGCCCAACTCGCTCTGCTCACAGGCGCCTTTTCACCTTGGCCCACAATGCATCTCTGCTTCCTCTTGCCAAAGCTCCAGAGAGCCATGAGGTGGACACGCAGCCAAGTGGCTCCGACCCCCCTGCTGTGTCAGGAGCCCAACCTTTGACTCAGTCTCCAGTCAGTGGCTCCGCCCCTTTGGCTGCCGTTCAAACAGGCCCCGCCCATTCAGCTTGTGCTAATGTCATCCAACCTGGCCTTCCTATTGGCCAACCGAACCCTGCTCCTCTGCTCTTGCCCCTCACGTCCCTGTCCAGCCCTAGCACTACAACTCCCATAATGCATTGTGCACAGGAGCCAGGCTATTTCCTTTATCAGATGGTGTGGACGCCACCTGCTTCCTGTTCCACCCACACCTCCCAGCATGCACTGGGACCAGAGCCTCTTGCTCCAATCAGAAGGGAGCAGCAGGAGCAGAGCGTCATGAACACACACACCTTGTCAGAGGAGGTGAGAGAGGGGGATGAAGAGGAAAACTCTGACTCAACTCTAAGTCCACCGTCATCGTGCACAGGAGACGAAGAGAAGGAGCTATGTGGGCAGGAGACAGAAGGACAGGAGCCGGACTGGACTGTGATGGCTGTCAGCCACAGTGGAGGAAAAGAAGATGGAAACTCTGAAGGACACAAGGAGCCGGACAAGACCGAGGAACAGGGAGACCAACAAATGAAGGAAACATGTGGGGAGGGAGAGGGGGAGCAGCCCAGTGAGGAAGATGACAAAGGGAGGGAGGCAGGGGGAGGAGAGAGAAAAGGAGATGGAGACAAGGACCATCAGGGTGAGGATGAGGAGGATGATGAAGAAGAAGAGGAGGAGGATTTTGATGATCTCACACAAGATGAAGATGAGGAAGAAGTGATGTCTTCAGCATCAGAGGAGTCAGTGCTGTCTGTTCCAGAATTACAGGTAAACAGGAAGTTGTCATGTGAGTGATGATGTCATCGAGAACTTTGCTGTCACAACTACCCAGCGTGTCTCGTCCCACTGCGTGTGTCCTGCAGGAGACGATGAAGCAGCTGACTTGGCTAGCAGCAGAGCGGCGTCTCTGTGCAGACGGAGACTCTGAGGACGATCAATCTCCGACCTCACAGGAAGATGAGGAGGAGGAAGAGGAGGAAGACGGGGTGAAGGGTGAGGATGCAGGACAGGTGCAAAGCTTCAAGACAAGCTTAGATGAGGAGACACCACACGAAGAGGGGACACCCAGAGGAGGACGAAGGTGTCCTGGACGAGGACGAGGTCAGCCATTTGCAAGACAGATGTTTGATTCTGCTGAAGAGCACTGCTGGAACCAAAAGTCTCTGTCTTTGTCTTTTTGTCCTGGATTTCTCCTGTCCCTTGTCCCTGCTGTCCCCCGTTCCTGCAGGTCGCAGTCGTCCCCTTCGTGGTCTGACGAGAACTCGTCAAGAACGCTTCAGTAAAGACGCAACCAAACTGTCCCTGCTCTACGACGAGAACATTCTGGAAAATGATCCCCTGAGGGAGACTAAAGACACTGCGTTTGCTCAGAGTTACCTGAAGAGGGTGAGACACTCAGTTACCTGCACAGAGTGAGACACTCAGTTACCTGCACAGAGTGAGACACTCAGTTACCTGCACAGAGTGAGACA
>NW_013952830.1:484075-486203 GCF_001266775.1 Austrofundulus limnaeus
TTTTTTATTTATTTATTTATAAGTAATTCCACTTTTTGTACGGTAAATAAAATTATATATCTTTCAGATTCTTTCCTGTGATTTCAGTCTTCTGTCAGCTTACAGAAATAATCCTAATAGTTACCTACTGACCTTTATGTTTATTGCTACAATGAAAGAGTTCTGTTGTATTACGTATGGTATTATTTTGATTATAGAAGGTGGCATTTTAATGACAGATGACAGGATTTAATTTTTGTTAGGCTGGCTGGTTTGAGAGCTCATAGTTTTACTGGTTATGGTCAGGCTGTTAACCAACAGAAGCACTGTTCTGACCTCTCAGCACTGACTTCCTGTGCATTATTGGCTTTCTGTGAATGTGTTGACAGGTACGTGAGGCACTGCAGGATACACCTGAGCAGGTGGAGGAATTTGTTTCTCTGCTAAACAAGTTCGAACAGCTGGGAGAAGGACACAAAGTTCCTCTGC
This sequence comes from Austrofundulus limnaeus, assembly GCF_001266775.1. NCBI lineage: Eukaryota > Metazoa > Chordata > Actinopteri > Cyprinodontiformes > Rivulidae > Austrofundulus > Austrofundulus limnaeus. Next base: position 484,544 of record NW_013952830.1, read on the forward strand.
TGTTCAGGAAGCTGCAGTGCATCCTGGGAAACCACACAGAACTCCTCAGAGACTTTGCTGCCTTCCTACATCCAGAGCAGGCACTGCAGTGTGGATTGGTGAGCAGGTGGAGAGGAGAGGGGGTGGAACAGATGGTGGACAGGTAGTGGGACAGGTGGACACGTGGAAGGACCTGTCAGCTCTTATTTGTTGTTTCTGTGCAGTTTGAGGAGCAGCAGGCCTTTGAACGCAGTCGGCGCTTTCTGCGACAGCTGGAGATCAGTTTTGGGGATAATCCATCACATTATCAAAGGATTATTAAAGCTCTGCAGACGGGACCAGATCTGGGTCCAACCAGCATTCAGGAGGTCTGGTGGTTCCACTCTTTCTTTTCCCCATCATACCAGTTGTTTCAATGCTAACGCCAGATGTTTCACTTCTTTCAGCTGAAAACCCAGATGGCAACTCTTCTAAAAGGCCACACCCACCTACAAACTGAATTCTGGGTATTTTTTGATGATCTCCGCCCACCTCCAGCTCACCCTGGGCAGTTTGAAGAAGCCCAATGGCCAGAGGACGGAGAGGGTGGAGAGGGCAGTGGTCAGGTGTCAGCTGGTGCAGCCACCGGGAGCTTTGAGGAGGTGACACTGCCAGAGCTTGAAGAGGAAGAGGAGGTTCATAAGATTCAACCAATTACCAGCCGGCGCCAAAGGAGGAAGATGAACTCCCACAGAAGCTACAAGGTCTGCAGAAAAGCTTGTTATCCAAACTTTTTTCCTTTTGTAAAGATGAAAATGAATGTAGACTGAAGTCTGGTTTAGCAGCAGCATCTTGGTGTGGGTTTATATTCTTTGTCAGTGTCAGGAAAGAGACTGGCCAAGTGAAGCTTCAACACAGTCTGCTGCATCTTTACATTGGTTTTGTGCACAGAGACCTGAGACCACGGTTGTTGTGGCTTGGCCCTGTAAATAAACTGAATTGAATTTGTCAGATTTGTCCTCGTCTCATCAAAGTGATGTTTCTTTCTGCTCTCTGTGCCACAGTAACAAGGTCGGTGTTTCTCACTTTCAGCTACCTGAACATTCTTTGGTTCATTTGCTGTGATCTTTAATCTAACCTGGTTTAGATTCAGATCCTTTTTTTTAACTAATTTTATATTTTATATTTTCAGTATATAGAACCAACATTACATCAACACCCAAACATTTCAGAAGTATTCAGAATATAAATCAGTTCAGTTTAGTTAATTTATACAGTGCTGAGTCACAACAACCGTCTCAGGTCTCTGCACACAAACAATCAGTCTAAAGAAGCAAGTTGTGTTGAACCTTCACTTTGTTACAGTCTCCATCCTGAGCAGCACAGTGGAGACAGTGGAGGGGAAAAACTCCTTTTAACAGGAAGAAACCTCCAGCAGAACCAGAACCAGGCTGTTTACCAGAGGCAGGCAGGAAAGAGACACAGAAGGACTCTCCGCCCACCTCCAGCTCACCTATAATCAAAATAATACAATACGTAATACAACAGAACTCTTTCATTGTAGCAATAAACATAAAGGTCAGGAGGTCTTCTTCTGGAAGAGACACAAAGATGTTATTGGTGTCTAAAACAGAGTTCTGGGGTCTCATTTATAAAGGATTGCGTGGAAACCATACTAAAAGTGAACGTACGGCCAAAAGGC
>NW_013952830.1:487203-490414 GCF_001266775.1 Austrofundulus limnaeus
CATTTGTAATCATCAAAATTAAACGAAATAAACATTTGAAATATATGAGTTTGTATGTAATGTATGAATATAATATACAAGTTTCACTTTTTAAATGGAATTACTGAAATAAATCTACTTTTTCATGATATTCTAATTTTATGACCAGCACCTGTAGATCAGTGTTTCATTAAGGCAAAGTGTATCCAGTAACTTTAATAATAGGTTGAAGCAGTTGCTGCTACAGTTTCAACTTGAAGTTGTGTTGTTATTAAAAAACATTGGGATGGTATTAAAAAGGTATTAAAAGAAATTAAATTTAACTTGAGAATTCCTGTATATACCCTGGACACAGTTCTCTATCTTCTTCAGGGTTCAGCAGGTGTGTCCAGGACTATGAAAAGCCTCAACCCTTTATACTGTCAGATAGACTCCACCCACAATCAGCCATGTGACAAGAATCTGGATGTGAAGCGCTGCAACAAAAGTCTGCAGCCAGGTAAGTGACGCATCATGTACCTGTCCTGAGACCAGTTGTAGGTGTTTGGTGCTGGTCTGTGGGTTGACTCTGACTCTTCTCAACATCCTTCACTTCTGTTTATTGTTCAAATGTTGTAACCCTTCTTTGTGGAATTCCACAAGGCGGCTGCTTAGGTCCTGTACTTTATAGTATTTTTGTAAATTATATTTCATATGTGCCAAGTAGTGCTTCAATTGTACATGATACAACCGATTATGTATCTTCTGACTGTTTAGATTTTCATTTTCATAGAATTTTTATTTATTTTGTGAGATTTGTTATTTCTGTGACCATTGTGTGCTTTTCTTTCATTTAACGAGGGCTACCAACATTTTGTCCATGTGTGTTTTCAAAGGTCAGTCATGAAAATGAATAGAAAAATTGCAATAATTCGATATAACGCCTATCTCCTGTCAGAATAAGAAACTTGGTTTTGCAGTCAATAGTTTTGTGTTATCTTGACTGTTGTTCAGTTGTTTGGTCTTGTGTCTCACAAAAAGATGTGCACAGATGGTGCAAAATAAAGCTGCAAGATTAGTGATTGGTTGTAATTTTGGAACCAGTGTTAATTTCTTGCATGACGGGCTTGAATGTGGCCTTATTCTTTTCCTGATCTCATATATTTTATTGATTTTTCTCTTATAGGACACAACCATCTTAACGTTACAAATCAGTATTTATACACACTTGAATTCACTCACACACAAGTTTCTCAATAGTTGCTGAGTCCTTAGAGGGAAGTATTAAGTAATAGTACACTGAAAGTAAATCCCCACACAGCTCTTCTACTTTTGTTAAGGGTGAGATTTCAACAGTTTTGATGACAGTTTTTTAATTGTAAGTATTTAAAAACATGTTTTGGAGGTATTAGATGCTTTTTACATAACTTCTTCTTTTTTTAATAAAATTAGAATATGAAAAAGGTTTTGACCCGTTTTCACAGCTGCTTCTCACGTCTAACAGACATGTTTCTGATAAAAGAGCAGCTCCTGTTGTTCCCAGGACCATTTCTCACTGAACATGTTGCCTTCAGGAGTTACATTTTTAGACAATTATGATAACTTCAAAAAGAATCTGGAAAGAAATGTACTACTCAAAGTAATATTGTTTAATGAATCCATTTAGTCGTTTGAGTGTTTTTGTATGTGTAGATTGTTTTGGAGCGTCAGAGCCACTTGTCTAATTTTTGAAGTATTGAAGTTGGTTGTGTTGTTTTTTGGTTTTTGTTTTGTTTTGATTTGTGGTTCTGTTGATTGATTTGTTGAGACTTTTTATTTATAAAAGTTTTTGTTGGACTCAAGGAAGAGTTATGGGGATTGTTTTTAACTTTATTTTATTTAATCCTTTATTTTATACAGGAATAAAACTCAATGAGATTACTAATCTGATTGACAAGAGTTCCCTGGATGTTTACTAAAAAACGTCATGTTTGTGACGTGTCTTGGACCAGCTCCATTCTGACTGTTGGTTGTGTTGACAGATCATAGTGCATCATGGGAAGGATCATTCCCTCTCACTGATGATAAGGAAGAGGAAGAAGAAGATGAAGAGCTAAATGAAACAGGAGGCACTGAAGAAGAGGAGGAAAGCCCTGTAGTGAAGAGGAGGAGAGAAGACCCAGTACAGTTACCACAGGTCTGCTCTTCCTCAGTTTCTGTGTCGTCTTCATCTTCCATCGCTCCTCGGCCCAGCCCTCCTCCTGACCTCCCTGTTTGTGCCAAGAACATGTCTCTGACAGCGAGTGGAGAAAAGGTTATTCTGTGGACCAGGTGCGCCGCCTCCTTTAAAGAAACCTTCAGTTCTGCTCCTATAGGGAGCAAAGAAGAGCTTCAGCACAATAATTATTATTTTCTGTTTTAGAGAAGCTGATCGTGTTATACTGATGATGTGTCAACAAGAAGGGGCCAATCAGAACACATTTCAGATCATCTCTAGTCTGCTTGGCAACAAGAGTCCCAATGAGGTGATTGGCTGGTCGGTGTGTAGTTCCGTCATTGTTCTGTTTGTATCAGCTCTTTTGTCTCTGCAGGTGTCTCACAGGTTTCGAGATTTAATGCGACTGTTTCGGACATCAGCTCGTCACACCAGCTCAGAGGATGAAGCTCCGCCTTCTGCAGCCAATGACGCAGAAGATTGACCAGTCAGATGGACCTGTAAAAACAAGTGGATGATGGATATGTTCAATGGGAAATAAATGTAAATACAGCACTACAATGATTATTTATTGATGGAAAATTTTTAATAAATCATCTTTTGCCACATTAAATCTTTGGCCTGAACTGCTCTAGTTTGTTGCTGTTTGAATTTATCACAAGGATGAGCCATTGATTTAGAAAGTAATTTATTAAAAATTAACAAAGTTAAAAGCCTAATCATTAACCTAATGTTTCATATTTATTCAATTCACAAATTTATCTTTGAGGGGTTCATTTCAACTCAATTCAATTCAGTTTATTTATACAGCTCCAAGTCACAACACACGTTGTCTCAGGACACTGTAGATAAAAAGAACAATGTAAAGAAGAAAGCAGCAGATTGTGTTGAATCACTTCATCACAGTCTCCCATCCTGAGCAAACGGTGGAGAGGAAAAACTCCCTGCTAATCAGGAAGAAACCTCCAGCAGAACCAGGTTGTTACTCAGGTTTATGAAGGTATCTTGTTCTGTGAGTTTCTCAGCCTCCATGCTCAGTCTGTCAACATGAGGTTATAT
>NW_013952830.1:490811-491257 GCF_001266775.1 Austrofundulus limnaeus
ACAGAGTGAGACACTCAGTTACCTGCACAGAGTGAGACACTGTTACCTGCACAGAGTGAGACACTCAGTTACCTGTACAGAGTGAGACACTGTTACCTGTAAAGAGTGAGACACTGTTACCTGTACAGAGTGAGACACTCAGTTACCTGCACAGAGTGAGACACTGTTACCTGTAAAGAGTGAGACACTGTTACCTGTACAGAGTGAGACACTCAGTTACCTGCACAGAGTGAGACACTGTTACCTGCACAGAGTGAGACACTCAGTTACCTGTACAGAGTGAGACACTCAGTTACCTGTACAGAGTGATACACTCAGTTACCTGCACAGAGTGAGACACTCAGTTACCTGCACAGAGTGAGACACTCAGTTACCTGCACAGAGTGAGACACTCAGTTACCTGCACAGAGTGAGACACTCAGTTACCTGTACAGAGCGAGACACTC
>NW_013952830.1:492257-492537 GCF_001266775.1 Austrofundulus limnaeus
AGATTTAGCAGTGAAAAGTGTTCTAACAAGGGGAGACTGGATTTAGAGAAGTGACATGAGGCAAAATATAGAAAGGTCAAAGGTCAGATTAGAGGAAAGGCTTGGGCTTCAGAACAGAGGAAAATATTAAAGCAGGGAGAGGTTAGGCTTAGAAAAAACATATTGGGTAAGGTTTATAAGAGGGGGAGGTCAAGGGTCTTTGGTTAGGGTTAGGCTGAAGAAGGTTAGGGTTAGGGTTAGGATTAGGGTTAAGGGTTAGGCTGAAGAAGGTTAGGGTTAG
>NW_013952831.1:0-3345 GCF_001266775.1 Austrofundulus limnaeus
GGTCACTACCTTGCATGTTTTAGAGGATCCTCTGCTCCAACACACCTGGTTTGAAATTTTGCAATGTGTAGTTGTAGGAATTACTTCAACCTCAAGTTTATTCTGGTCATATATCTAAAATAAATTACTTTATTTGAGAAATCTGACAAGATCACAAGTTCTTTTCTCATTCATGATCAGAGGGGTATTTCATTATTTCTGATTTCATTTTTTGCAAGGTCTTGCTGGATTACATTTATGAAAAATAGGCTGGTCCTAATTTCATGAAGTAATTCCTACACGTAAATCCAGTTTTGTAAATATGGTTGCTTCTTGGATTTGGTCAAATGTGGTGCTCATAAGAGGTAGTGGGTATTTGTTCTTTAAGGTAATGTCCTTAAGACCCCGGTAGTCAATGCGTGGTCTATCTTACAGGAACCGTCTCTGAAGTGGTGTGGAGTGCTATTTAGATGATGTCCATCCAAGGCCAGAACCTGGTGTCCTTTCTCTGAAGGGACAATCTGTAATCCCAAGGAGAGAGYAAATTGTTTATCAATGAACTCCGTGAATGCTGCTCCACAATCAACAAAAACTTGAATAGAACTTATCTTGCCTGCTACTGATAACTCTGCTGGTAATTGAAGAAGTGCTGGACTGACTGGAACGGTGGCAGGACTGAGCAAATGCTCTTTAGTTCCTTTCTTTATGATAATTTTCTTATGACAATTAATCACCAAGTGACCCGACTCACCACAATAATAGCAGAGACATTCTTTCATTCGTCTCTGCTTCTCCTCCTGGGCTAACTTGAACCTGCCAATCTACATCGGTTCCTCAGTACATAAAGTGGGGACTTTGACAGGACTGCTGACCTGAACCAAAGAGGGTGGAGTGGATCTGGTGTGAACAGGTTGAGACATGACGGGACGTGTACTCCTTCTTTCCTGTCTCCTCTCATGTAGCCTCAGGTCGATGCGAGTGGCAAGATCCTCCAGCTCTGAGCGACTGAGGTGGGTCACGTGCAGCCAACTCGTCTTTGATATCCTCATTAAGAGCTTGAAAGAACACATCCTGTAGCGCCTCCTCATTCCACCTACTGTCAACAGCCAAAGTGTGGAAGCCAATAAACTCCGTGACTCGCATGTTACCTTGCTTTAAACTCGGAAGTCCTCTTGTAGCCTCCTTATGGGGATACTGGATTGAACACCCGCAGTAGTTCCTGAGCAAAATCCTTATATCTGTAACAGATCAGAGAATCACGCTGCCACTCCTCTGTTCCCCACAACTTTGGTTTGCCTGTTAGTGTTAGAAGAGAGATCACATAAGCTATTTTAGCTCGATCTGATGGAAAAGATGAGGGTTGAAGCTGAAACTGGATTTCACAATGGGTTAAAAAAGTTCTGCATTGTCCAGTATCTCCACTATAATGTTCGGGCGGGGCAAGATGAGGTTCATTTCCTTGACTAGTTGGTGATACTTGTTTACCATAAGAGGAGGATGAGGTAGCAGAGACATTCAGAGATTTAATGGGCTCACATAGATCATTTACAGTATTTTCTATTTTATTTATAGCACCCTCTACACCTTTCTTCCAAGCTATGTCCGGCTCAGAGGTCATGTTTTTGGCCAGATTGTCTGTTATGTTTCTGACTTCGAGCTCTGTTAAACAGCCGAACACAAAAGAGGATTTAAAGAATTTATTGGAGGTGACAAAGTTTTTTGGAGGGATCTGGAGAGTTACTGCTTCTTGGGTTGATATCTCTTGTGTAAACAGCAGGATTCCAATGAGAAACATGAGACTCAGTTAGATTCACAATAAAGATGTCACTGTTGGTTCCAGGAAGTGTCTTGGGTTTGTTAGGAAGAAGAGTGGTTGAGAAGCAGGCAGGAGTCAAACACAGAGCTTTGAGAAGTATCAAAAGATTTAAAGGTATTAACATTACTCTTAAATCAGGTTGGGGTGTGTGGGTCATAAACCGTGAGATCAAAGAGGGTGTCGTACCGTTATGGGGCAAGGCGAAAGGCAGGTATCCAGGAGCACAGGTGTGAGTCGTCAACAGGAGATCAGATGTCCAAACAAATCCAGGAGGGGCTGAGGCAAAAATAATTAATCCAAAAAGCAGAAGCAGGGTCAAGGAGGCAAGGCAAAAACGAGGCATGGGACAAAAACGCTGGAAAATCACTGACAAGACAAATGACAATCTGGCAAGGAACTGTGGATATTGACTGAGTTAAATACAGCATGGAGCAGGTGAGTACAATGAGCTGATTACTGAGAGGGTGGAGCTGCTAAGAAACTGTGAGGAGGAGGAGGAACAGGAGCAGAGCTTGACTGTGGTTGTAAAACATAACACTCATCACAAGTAGCTTTCATTCAGTTTGTTTTAAACCTAAACGTCACCTAAACATCTGGATGGATTTTGCTGTAACTGAAGACAGTCAGTACATCTACAACAGATTACCTTTTGTAGTCAATCCGTTTCAAGATGGCCATCACAGACAATTAGCATTGTAAAACACAATAATGGCTATAACCCAGTACGTTTAACAGATATTGTCTTACAATTTGGTGTGGTAGTAATAGTAAAACCAGTAATGTTTGTGTTTTACACATACGGTACTGAGCAAGAATTGGCGGATAATAGTCATTACAACAGTTTGTCAAAGAAATTATACAATATTGCTAATTTTAAGGTTTGACAATAACAGCCTCAACAAAACAAATTATGATCTTAGTTTGAAACTTCTGGCATGAATGGTAGTGGGTGGTATTCATTCCTGAAAGGACCGCTAGACCTTTAATTATCAAAACAATGACCTAACTGAGACAGCAGCGAAGTTTCTCAGACAGTAAGTGAATAAAAGCTAAATGCAAAACAGTGTTAGCAATTCAAAAGTGTAAGTATGCATAGTACAAAAAATATTGTATAATGGGATGTATAGCATTCAGAGCATGAAGCTTAACAAAAAATGGAGACTGAAATTTGGAGTCTCTGCTAAATCAATCTCAGCTTTTCACTTTTTAATCAGAGCTCCTGCAGGGGAACGTGGAGTGAGGCAAAGTCAAATATTTATGTCTGCAAGTAATTTGACTTTTCCTGGAAAATGTTGGGAGGGGAGGATCCAAAATGCTAAGTACTGTCTAATACTTAAACAAAAAAAAAATATATATATATAAAATACTATAAGTATGTAGATTTGATGTAAGATGATCTTGGAAGAGCAGACACTGTGTATGTGAACTGTTTGTGATATATATCGCTCCTGGAAAGATTGACTTTGAGCATGTCTATCATTTAATTGATCTCCAACAGATAGTTATGGGATCCACTACACACACACACACACACACACACACACACACAC
>NW_013952831.1:3460-9362 GCF_001266775.1 Austrofundulus limnaeus
CACACACACACACACACACACACACACACACACACACACACACACACACACACACACACTCTTTAATGCAAACACCAAAGTGTAGGCACTACGGATTAAAATCTATTTTTTCCTGTCATTAGTGGCAGAAGGGAGTGTGACAAAGATGATGTCACACAATGATGTCCACTTCACTAAGTGACAGTGAGGATTGCTTTCTCTCTGTCTCGCTTTGTGTGTGAGTGTGTGTGTTATATGCAGGTCATTGGACACAGAGGAGGGAAATAGCCAGACTTGATTGAAGGTGGCGGTTAAATCCAGGGCTTCCCACCGAGATTAGAAGAGAGAAGGAGAAAGACGGAGGGTTGGGGAGGGTGGGGGTATAAAGGTTAGAGCAGACAACATGAGACCAAACGAATTTGCTGTAGCCTTTCTATTTCCGTTGCTGTTAACCAAAGAGAAAGCTAAAGCATGCAGTGCTGTATGAACAGAGGGGAAGGAGTGATGGTATGCAGCAAAAATGACAGCATAAATTCAAAACAGAAAAATTTAGGAGTTAATGAATTTAATTAAAAAAACAATGAGTTTTAGGTATTTAGTCTCAAAGCTTTGGACAATTTTGTTCTTGTAAAACACACCTACTGAAAGTGAAAGTTTAGCATTTCTACAGTAGTTGCACTGCTAAGAAATAATGACTGAGCTCTACCTGGTATTTCCTGCATAGAAACTGTGTTTTAACATGTCCTCTTACATGCTCTCTAAAAGTACAACATGTACGGCTGGCTAAGTGTGAAATAAATAATACATAAATACTATTAAATGTAAAAGTAAGAGTTTTACTCACTTTTAACTTGTGGTGAGTAGCTGCCTTCTTGATTTCTGATCTCCTACACTTTCCCACTAGATGGGTGGTCCAGTTTAAATTTATGATTTGTAAGAGGGAAATTCCCACTTCCCAGTATAACTGGGATTCAGCAAATGTAGCCAGCATAAATGCAGTAAAATGGAGATTTTACACCGCAAATTTTGCCATCTGCCATCTACTTTTGAACCCTGTATACCTCCACCTAGTGGCGGGATGTCATCATTTCACAGGTAAAATAATCATCATGTCTTACGGGGAAATATGGTATGATGACTTTAAAGCAGCATATGCTTATTTTAGGACATTAATACATATTTGAAGCACTTGTGGGCTACTTAAAATGCAATGGTGGGCCACATTTGGCCAGCGGGCCTTAAGTTTAACACATGCATTGTAGATAATTTTTCTCCTTTTATACTGAACCAAGACCTGACTAAGCTTTACATGACCCACATGACACCCTGGATCAGGATCAGGACAAATTCAATGTGAAGGTAATGACATTGCTGTGTCCATAGTACTCACCAAACAGAGTTTTTAAGGTATATTTTGAACTGCAGGATACTGCTACATGCTAAATATCATGATACACATGACTGACGCTTCATTGTTTCCATAATCTTGCACATTAATAAATGGGGAACTTTTTCAGAACAAGCAAAAGCTAGGACTCCCAGCATTTTCCAGAGACACCTTCAACTACCAGGACCTTGTCAAATGACAGTAATTTGCATCTCTTAGGGGAAATTCAGAATTACAAATTTGCACACTCCGCCATACTACTCCGTTTGCACAGAGCCCTCAGCAATCTGAGGGCTTTTAGTTGCCTTTTGTTATACAAATGGCTGCAGCTACAATCCAGTCACACCCACCACGCCCACCACGCCTGATGATATTCTCACTCTGTTTTTCAAGGGCTCCTGTTTACAAGTTTTTGCTCTGAAAAATGTGGTGTGTTGCAAAGAACATAAATTGATGCCACTGTTTTTTCCAGAGCTACAGTAAAAAATTGTAAAGAGAGCAGAAGAGACTTTATACATGGCCTTGCACTGGAATTTCAACAGTGTTTTATGCTGGAAAAGGCCATGATGAAAAAAGCCACATCCCCAGCCTGGTCCTTGAAAGATGACGCAATGCCAGGTTCAGACACTCTGCAAAAGAAACTGCAGCAGAAAACAGTGTGCAGTTTGCAAGAAATATGCAAGAAAGCTGCAAATGTAGAAAGGAGGAAAACTGCAATGGGCGTGTAATAAGTGTTACATGTGAAGCAGCTACATCTACATACAAACATCTTTTTTTGTTTTAAAAACAAAATGTATTGACATCGTCTACGTCGACATCGTCGTCGACATCGTCATCGACATCGTCAACATCATTGTCTATGTTGACATCATCGACGTCGAAATCATCGTCGACGTTGGTTTGGGCCAAAGTGGGGATATGTAGGGGCACAGTTTTGGGCCAAAGGAGGGAAATGTAGGGGCACAGTTTTGGGGACAGTTTATAAAATTTACAAAGCGGGGATTTGTAGGAGCACAGTTTTGGGCTAAAGGGAGGATATGTAGGGGCACAGTTTTGGGCCGAGGGAGGACATGTAGGTGAGCTGTGATTAGGGTTAGGTGTGGCTGTAGGTGTGTGTGACTCTTTAGCATAATAATAGACACTATATGGCTCACAACAGGGAGCAGGGGATGTAGAAGCCAAGGTCTCCTGCACAAAAAAGCACAGCCTTAAGGTGGGAACATACTCGCTTCGATCCCGACGGGTCGACGCGCGGTCAAGTGGTTGTTCGGCAGTTGTTTTTGCACAGACTTTTCATATTCCCTACGACACCCCCGCGCCGAATTCGGGAAACCCCCTTCCCTGAAACATACGTCACTGCATGGAGTTCCCCCGCAACAGCCGATAATGCAGGAAAAAAAGTCAGAATTTCTCCCCTCAACAGCAATGCAGAAAAAAATTCACTCAGACGGATTTTTATCTACAACTGTCCTGGTTAAAAAGCTCCACAATTTCAGATTCCTCCGTGCCTGTTTATCTGTTATGTCTGTTTATCTCCATTCATGAGTTTTTCACGGTTTGACTATCTATAAAACTCTGCTTCCTGGTCGGCTCGGGGAGCGAGTCGGTTTTTTTCCCCTTTTTTTAACCGAGTGGTTGAAGTAAATGGTAAAATGGTAAATGGTACTGAACTTATAGAGCACTTTTCAAGTCCCTCCGGACCCCAAAGCGCTTTACACTAACAGACATTCACCCATTCACATTCACACACTGATGATGGCAAACTACACTGTAGCCACAGCTGCCCTGGGGCACACTGACAGAAGCGAGGCTGCCATGCACCGGTGCCACCGGACCCTCTGACCACCATCAGTAGGCAAGGTGGGGTGAAGTGTCTTGCCCAAGGACACAACGACTGAGACGGCTGGACGGGGGACCGAACCAGCGACCTTCCGGTTCCAGGAAGACTCCCCTAACCACTCCGCCACAGCCGCCCCATGCAAATGCAGTGCATAGCGCTGTCAGCACAAACACGCATGAGTTTTTCTCGGTTTGTCTATCTTTAAAACTGCTCAAAACAGTCTGCTCTAGTCAGAAGCGAGTTTTTGTTTTTTCTTCAGCTGTGTCCGTCCGAGCGCTTTCAGTTCAGACCAATCACACATTACCGTCGACAAGGGAGGGGGGTCAAAAAGTTCTGCCGGTGGCTTGTGCCAAAAGGGGCTGTTGACACGGCACTGCGAAGCCCGGTGACGTAATTTTCGTCATTAAACTGCGACAACCCGTGCCGACGACGGCAGTTCACACGGAGTAGTTTCCAGCTTTAGTCAAACTAGTGCTAGCAAACAATGGTATAAATTCAAACATTTCCTTTATTGTACTGAGTTCCAACTGAAACTGGGTTCTTTGTTTGTGCTCGACTAGCAAACATTCCCACACTGTTCATTCAACCAAGATGGCCACTTTGATGATGTGGCAATACTGATTTGCTACACCACCATTTTGTTTGTTTCCAAGGAAAAACTGCAGTGCAACAACTTTATTCAGTTTTATTTCACTCAGCATGTAGCTTGCACATAGGCTATTTACTTTGGTGCAGTTTATTATATAAGTTATCCACAAGCCATTTGGCCTACTGCCTGCCTGTCCATCTGAATTTCAGATTTTCAAAATGTAATGGCACATTGGTATAAAGTCAAACATTTCCTTTATAATATCAAATTGTACTGAGTTGCAACTGAAACTGAGTTCTTTGATTGTGCTCGACTAGCACTAAAGAGATTGAAATTTCGAGATCCTTTTTTTTCTGCCACTTCAGTAGAAAGCAGAACTTAATATCAAGAATATTAGTATCTTAGCTTCTTCATCACTAGTGGCTTTTTTTTAATTAGAAGAAAAAGAAAGAGATAGAAAAAAGTTAAATGTAATGAGAAAGAAATTTTGAGATCCTGAAGACAAACCCCTCCTTCTGCTTAGCAATCTGAGGAAGTGAGTGCAAATTGTTCCCGGAGGAGGCTGAGAAGAGAGGATGAGCTGCTGCTGCTGAGATCTCACGAGAACTTGTGCGTAAGTAATGGTGGAAAACAGGTAAACATATTTCTCTCAGGTAAAACATAATATCCGGAGGCGGGGCAAGATGGCATAGGAGTAAGACGTGTGTCGCGTGGGCTCCCGCTCCGACTCCTGTTTGTGGTTCTGTACTAAATGTCCTTGCTGTTTTGAGCATTTGGTCTGTCCGGACTCGACCCCTGAGTGATTCTTGCCTGGAAGAGTAGAAGAATGGCGACAAACTCAAGGAAACGCAAACATTCTAGCTCTGCGGCTGTTAGGCCCGATGCCACCTCGGAGCAGACTGCAGCTAAAGCCGGATTTTTGGCACCTCCTTCTCCCTCCCACGGCGAGGTGGACGCACTCTCCTTGAAGTCTGACATTCTTGCCGCTATAAAAACGGACCTCTCAGCTGTGATCAAATCTGAAATAAAAGCGGCTTTGGCTGAAGAGTTTATTCTTATTAAAGGAGAGCTACAAGCGGTGAGAGCGGAAGTGGCTAACGGCACAATGCTGCTACGCGCCGACCTGGACCACCTTAAGCAGAGAGTAAAAGAGGTGGAGGACGGCTTGTCAACCTGGTCTGATGAGGTTGTTACTTTACACACCACCATCTTGGAGCTGAAAGAAGAAGTCGATGGGCTCAAATAGAAGTGTGACGATATGGAAGGGTGCATGAGAAGGTGCAATGTGCGGATTATTGGAGTTCCTGAGACGCCAGATTCCAGCTCCACTACAGCAATGGCTAAACTGCTAGCAGAGGTTTTACAGATGGATAAAGTGCCACTGGTTGACAGAGCACATCGCTCTCCAGGTGGGAACAAGTCAGGCGATAAGCCGCGGGTTATTGTTGCTAAGTTGCACTATTATCAAGAATGTGTGGAAATATTGCGTCGGGCGCGGAGCCGCGGCCATCTTCATTTTAAGGAGGCACTGATTATCATCACATCTGACTACACTGCGGCTGTGGCCAGGGCTCGGGCGGCGTTTACGGAGGTGAGGAGGCTTCTTCGCAACCGACGAGATGTTCGTTACGGCTTGCTTTTTCCTGCACGGCTCCGCATCTCTCATGGGGAGGAAAACAAGGAGTTCCTGGATGCCAATAAAGCAATGACTACATTAAAAAGAGGATCATCTCGGTGACGGACAGCGAGGACCGGCGTTGACCGCAGGTCCAATCCTCATCGATCCATTATGACTGTCAGGTTGTAATGAACCTTCCAAATTTATGTCCCGTGCTATATCTTGATTTAATAACTTTATTCCGAGGGACAAAATTCCTCTTTCTGTTCTATGTATGAGAGTTTCACAGGGGGTCTCTCCAGATCTTGGTTAGTGATCAGTGCAGCAAGGAGCATAAACAGTAATAATACTTTAAAGTAAGGGAACCCCTTTTTTAGGGGTTTTTAGGAGTGATCAGGACTCTGTACCACAGAGCAGACAGTGTCCCTACAAACCCAGGAGCCAGGGAAAAAGAGAAATCACACACACGACAGGCCCTGGAGCAGTGTG
>NW_013952831.1:10737-12460 GCF_001266775.1 Austrofundulus limnaeus
CATTTTTAATATGCTTTTTTTTCAAACTTACCTAATATTTCAACACATTATCTCATAATTGGGGGAGATGTGAACTGTGTGCTATCATCCCTCGATCGTAGTACAGTGGGGAGGATCTCTCTTTCTAAATCGGCCCAGTCAATTCATTCATTTCTTAACACTTATGGAGTGGTTGACGTGTGGCGTTTTCGAAATCCGACCCTGAGACAGTATTCGTTCTTTTCCCCTGTTCATAAGAGCTATTCACGGATTGACTACTTTCTCCCCGATGAACGGATTTTACCTTTAGTGAGAGAATGTGATGACTTAATTGATATGCTTGCTTCCGAAATTAAGTTTTTTATTGATGTTAATTGGACTCCTGGGGTGCCACTCAGCACTGTTTGGGAGTCATTAAAGGCTTACCTGAGAGGTCAAATAATTTCTGACTGTGCAAATAAAAAGAAGAAAAACATTGAACTGCTAATATTGCTAAGAGATCAGATTTTACAATTAGACAGGGAATGCTGCCAAGCTTTTACACAAGACTCACTTAAGAAACATGTATTACTCAAAACAGAGTTTAACATCTTATCTACCCAACAGGCTGAATATTTCATATCCAAATCTAGGTATGGCTACTATGAGCATGGTGAGAGGGCTGGACGCCATCTTGCACAGCAGCTACGGCAGCGCTCAGCTAAACAGGATATCTCAGCAATAAATGATAAGCATGGTGTAAAATGTTGTGAGAATGCAGGAATTAATCTGTGTTTCAATACCAATCTCTGTATACCTCCGAAGCCTCACTTAACCCTGCTGAATTGGATGATTTTTTCAAAAATATAAAAATCCTTCACTAAGTTCTGACCTATCTAACGAGTTGGAAAGAGATTTCTCTTCAGCTGAGATAAACTCTGCAATTAAAAACATGCAAAATGGAAAATCTCCAGGACCTGATGGTTTCACGGCAGAATTGTTTAAGAAATTTTCGGATCTACTTTCTCCCCTGTTCTTATCAGTTTTTGAGGAATCCTTGGCTAAACAATTATTACCACTGTCTATGCACCAGGCGATAATTTCCTTGCTTTTAAAGAAGGATAAAGACCCCTTGAGCTGCAGTTCAAATCGCCCAATATCGCTTTTAAATACTGATGTAAAAATTCTTACAAAGATGTTGGCAAAACGACTCGAACAGATTATCCCCACAATTGTTTCATCTGACCAGACCGGTTTTATTAAAAATAGTCAATCCTTCTTTAATGTCAGGCAGTTGTTTAATGTGCTGTATACTTTTGCTCCACCCGGTCACAATTGCAATGAAATTTTAATCTCGCTGGACGCCGAGAAAGCGTTTGACCGTGTGGAGTGGAACAATCTTTTTAAGACCTTGGAGATGTTTAAATCCGGTCCTAAATTTTTTTCATGGGTGAAGCTGATATATACCTTGCCAATGGCAGCAGTACGCACTAACAGTAATCTATCCAGCTATTTTGAATTGGAACGTGGTACAAGGCAGGGGTGCCCACTCTCGCTACTCTTATTCGCAATCACGATTGAACCACTTGCAGTGGCTTTACGCAACAGCCCTAAGATTAAAGGTATCAATCGATTTGGCACTGAACATAAAGTTTCCTTATACGCTGATGATACTCTTTATATTTCAGATCCCTTGTCTAGTATTCCTGAGTTACTTCTTTTACTTCAAAAGTTTGGAAACATATCTGGTTATAAGGTTAACCTT
>NW_013952831.1:13545-14968 GCF_001266775.1 Austrofundulus limnaeus
TCCTCAATATGTGTGAAACATGTTATAGTTCAATTCAAGGTAGWWSATCGTCTACACTGGTCTAAGGACAGATTGTGCAAATTCAAATGGGACTTGGATCAGATGTTTGATCGCAGTAAACAATCTCCTGCCACACTTTTGCATACATTCTGGTCCTGTCCAAAACTACACGGAAACTGGCAAGGCATCTTTGACACCTTTTCAGGACTATTTGGACAAACTGTTCATCCATCACCATTGATCTCTCTCTTTGGGGTGGCTCCAGCAGAAGCTTCCTTCAGTGAACATCAGAGGACGGTGTTAGCTTTCTGCTCTCTACTGGCTAGAAGACTTATTCTTCTTCGATGGAAGGATCCACATCCTCCAGTATATGGTCATTGGTTAAGAGAAGTTATGTCTTACATTCCTTTAGAGAAGATTAGATATACTGTTAGAGGATCTGTTAACAAATTTTTTGACATTTGGCAGCCATTTATATCTTATGTAGAAAACATTTCGGCAGATAAATTTGTGTAAAGGTTAAATATTG
Source organism: Austrofundulus limnaeus (assembly GCF_001266775.1). Lineage (NCBI taxonomy): Eukaryota > Metazoa > Chordata > Actinopteri > Cyprinodontiformes > Rivulidae > Austrofundulus > Austrofundulus limnaeus. The sequence continues at coordinate 14,075 of NW_013952831.1, forward strand.
TTTCATTGTACACAAACCTGTTTATTGGATAAGCTTTTCATTAACGGTCAGCTGTTTAGAGACCCGGGTATAACTCCATGGCTTTATTAAGAACATCCGCAAGTTTAGTGATGTTTTCTTTATTTACCAATTAAAATTAAATGTTAAGCACAGCTCGGTTGGTGGGTACACAACTGGTGGAGCACGGCGCTACTGCACTTTTTGTGGTGGGGGGTTCTTCATTCTTTTTCTTTCTTCATTTATGTATTATCACATCACTTTCTTCTTTCATGGTTTTTCTTATTTTGATACAAAACTATTTCCACACAGACACACATACTCATGCTCACTTATTTCCCATACATTCAAATACTTCATAAAGAATATGCTTCACATATCGTCACAGCACCTACATCTTTTTCCCATATTACTACCTTCAAGATTTTACATAGTCAACAATCAGTGATTATGATTTTCTCTGGGTCCTTTTATTTCTATGATAAAGAATGCGGTTTTACTTTATTTTCACATGTACACGGATGGGCACTTTAAGATTTGTCACTTGGAATGTGAATGGAGCCGGTAACAAACAGAAAAAATATAGAATATTTAACCAGCTTAAATATTAAAGGCAGTTGTTGTATTACTATAAGAAATTCTTAAACTAAATTCAATTGTGGATGATCTTAAATCTCCTGAGTTCCCTAATGTATTCTCAGCCTGTTATAATTCAAGACAAAGAGGGGTAGCAATATTAATACATAAAAATATCAACTTCACAGTATTAGATACAGTTACTGACCCGAAGGGTAGATATATAATATTACATTTTTTCTCTATTTAGCCAAAAATACTGTATTGCAAGCATATGGTCCAAATGTGGATGATACCTCATTTTTTTCATGATTTCTTTTC
>NW_013952831.1:15289-18137 GCF_001266775.1 Austrofundulus limnaeus
ATTTTAGACAGTGAGATACACCCTATTGCTGTCAGTGATCATGCACCAGTCTCTTTAACCTTAGTTAATAAGAAAAAAAATAAAAACAAACATAAATTGGAGATTTAATACATCATTGCTCAATGATGAACAGTTTCTAAAATATTTTAAAGAGGAATGGACATCATATCTAGAGTATAATGACTTACCAGGAACATCAGCATCTACTCTCTGGGAGGCAGGGAAAACAGTTATGAGAGGCAAGATAATATCATGCTCAACAAATACAAAGAAAATGAATGTATGCACGATCTAGAGGAAGCCATCAAATTGTTAGGAACTTTGAAAGGCGAGGAAATACAGCAAAAAATGCAGAAGGCAAAATTAGAGTTAAATGAATACATAGACAAAATAAATAAATTATTGAAACAAAGACTTCGATTAGAAATTTTTGAGCATAGTAATAAATCAGGAAGTTTTTTTTAGCTAACCAGCTTAAAAATAAATAAAGAAAAAACAACTATATCTGATATTAAAGACATAACTGGGAATATAGTTTATGATCAGGGAGAAGTAAATGTTTTCAGAGACTTCTACCGAGTTTTATACACTCCGCAGATAAACCCTTCAAATAAGGATATTGAACATTTTTTGGAAAAAGTGTCACTTCCAAAATTATCCAGTAACCAGTCTTTAGAAGCCGACTCTCCAATAACATCAGCTGAATTATGTGAAGCTGTTAAAAACATGCCGAACAAGAAAGCTCCAGGTCCAGACGGGTTCCCAGCAGAATTTTATAAAGAATTCTGGAATATTCTGGCACCAGTATTTTTCAGAATGCTTCAGGAATCAGAGGAACATTGCAGGCTTCCATTACATATGAATTCGGCCAACATCAGTCTCCTATTAAAACCAGGTAAAGACCCAGWACTACCTACAAGTTATCGTCCCATTTCACTTATTAATGTTGATGTTAAAATAATTTGTAAAGCTCTAAAAGATTAGAGAAGATAACTCCTTTCTTAATTCATCCTGACTAAACCGGTTTCATAAAAGGAAGACACTCGACTACAAACTTAGGTAGATTATATAATTTAATAGATTATTCATACAGTAAAAATATTGAAATGGCTATTTTGTCTCTAGATGCAGAAAAAGCATTTGATAGAGTAATTTAGAATTTTTTATTTGCAACCCTGCATAAATTTGGTTTTGGAGCCCATTTTATTAAGTAGTTGAAAATATTATATAGTTCACCAACAGCGCATGTCAGGACAAATAATCAAATATATATTCTAGCTTTTGTTTACAGAGAGGCACCTGACAGGGATGCCCACTGTCCTCCTCACTGTTTGCTATTTTTATTGAACCTCTAGCAGCTGCGATCAGGCAAACTGCAGATATTAAAGGCATACAATGTAAGAACATAGAATTAGTCTGTATGCGGATGATGTTTTATTTTTCCTTAAGCACTCGGAAAATTCAATATCTAAAGTTATTGAATTAATGAACTCTTCAAAAGTTTCTGACTACTCTATAAATTGGTTAAAATCTACAGTTTTTCCAATTAAATGTGTTAACAATTTTCTAAAGATACAACTACAGTTAGGAAATGTTAAATATCTGGGTATTAATATTTCTAGATTGGAAGTTTAATAAAATTAAACCACATTCCTCTTTTAAAAGAAAAGTGAAGAAGATCTTACTAGGTGGAGTTCTCTACCCATATCCCTCATGGGAAGAGTTGCCTCTATTAAAATGATGGTTCTACCGAGAATAAATTATTTATTCTCAATGATACCAAATAAGCCTTCACCTGATGGTTTAAATCATTGGACTCCTTCATTTCTAAATTTTTGTGGAGAAACAAAATTCCTCATATTAGCCTAAAATCATTACAGAAAACTAAAGATTCCGGAGGGTTAGAGCTTCCAAACTTTTATCACTACTTTCTAGCTAATAGGCTACAATTATCAGATTTACAGGTGGAGGTCAACGTGAGCAGTACCAGAGACAAATAGAGATGGAGACGAGATATACAAAAGGTAAGTGATTTTATTTTTACAGGTGTGGGAGGGGTCTGGACCTGGAACAGAATGATTGCAGAGGTGAGTTTTTGATAGTCTTTCAATAATGGTCTTAGGCAGATGAGAAAAGCAGTTGAGTTTTTACAGGGTGGGGAACGAGATTAGGCATGGAGGAGTTGGTCCACAAAGGTGAGGATCCAGAGGTGAGTTGGTATTTACAGTGATACGTGGGAGGCAGCACATGAGAAACTGGTGAGAGGCTCTGAGTCCAAGGCGGCAGGCAAAAACGTGCTGGAGATTGTTTTCTGCAAACAGGTAAATACAAAAACACAGGTAATACAAAAACTCTTGGAGAGTAACAAGCAGCAGGCTGAGCTCATACCAAACAAGAGGCAATGCTTCAGCGATGAGTTGTGTGGCAAGTGGTGATCTTCGGGGCAATAACATTAAAGTTTGGTTGTCACTAACAACCAATAACTTTCACCCAGAAAATCAAAAGTCAAGACACACAGGTACGGTTTTGCAAAAAGCAGGAGACAGTTTTCAAGTACAGAAAGTTGTTTTATTAAACACAAAATGTGAAAGACTGATTTTAAAAAAATCTGTTCAAAAATGAAAACTAAAGAAAACTACTAATGCTCAGCTACTGAGGCTTACGGGTAGGTGCCAACAGACCTGTGCTGGACGAGCGGCTCCCAAAGAGAAACTACTTCAAACACACGCGAAACCACACTCACTCCTTGGGTTTCCCTCCACCTGTGTTGATCACCGCAAGCATGCACACACAAAAAGGGACACCGCCGTCCAGGTCAACCACACCACCGTCACCGGTCCTCAGCACT
>NW_013952831.1:20998-23880 GCF_001266775.1 Austrofundulus limnaeus
AAACATTTACTCCAAGTATCTCATTTAATTTAAGATAAAAGCATATCAACAAATAAACATGTTTCAGCTCAAGCTGACAATCTGTTGCTGTGCTTTTGTTTTTATCTGACAAACTTACAGTAAGTCTTGTTTTGAATCACACAACTTACACACTGTTTAATAAAACCCTGCCAGATCACCATGATTAGTCAGCACAAATAACATAAGCTTAAATCTTCCTCCTCCTTGTACATCTGTAACATGACAGATTATCACAGATTTAGGTAACCGTATTTTGCAAAGGTAACCTGAACGATACCTGTTGTTACCTCCGGACGTGTTCGGAACAYGCAGCAGTGTTTTTGTTCCGGTGCAGAAACATCTTGGATGTGAAGCATACTGCATGTTGTTGTCTTTTCTGTTTAGTTTTAAATGTTACCATACTTTTTTAAATTCGTCAACTTTTGAGTGCTACGTTTCGGCACTCTTTGTCTTCTTCTAAAGCTAAATATAGCGCTTAGCAAGCATACACGCGTAACGCGTCGACAGTGTAAGTGTTAGCGAAAGCGCTAACATAGTAGCATTGGGTGTAACACAAATAAAATTCCAGGAGGCCGAAAGTGCGCTGATTATAACAGTATGTAATGTAGTTTTTACGAAGCTTCGAGGCAGATAAATTTTCCTCCACGATTTTTTGTAATCGAATTACTCAAATTATTCGAGGAATCGTTTCAGCCCTAGACAAAACACAATGATCCAACAAGACATGGTTGAGAAGGCTCGGAATATAAAGCAAACAAATTAAGAGACAAATGCAAACACCTTGGAAGACACAAGAGGAATCAGGTGAGCGCCAACTCCGGGCTCGCCATCTCAGGAGATGCTGGGACCACCATCCCAGGAGGCACTGGAACCACAGACTCAGAGACCACCTACTCTGGGACCACCGACTGTGGAATCACCGACTGTGGAACCACCAGGACCACCGACTGAGGAACAGGGACAGGAACCACCAACTCGGGAAACTCAGGAGAGATGGGAGCGGACTCAGGTGGTTCAGCAGACTCAGACGATTCTGCAGACACAGAAGACTCAGATGAATCAGCAGCCAAAACAGCCAGCTCAGGCAGCAAAGTCCCAAGCASCGCAGCAGCCGGTCCAGGAGACACAGAAAGGGTGGGAGGGTGGGTGCTCAGATGCTCAGCGAACACTCGCCGAGCGTAATTGCTGACCCTCCGATGGCTAGGCAGGAGCAGCAAATCAGGACGCCTCGCCATAACATCCTCTATCTGCTGGCACAGGAGTTGCTTCGCTGCAGGGGTGGAGGACCATCGGAGGATCATCAGCGCCCCCGCGATCAGAGGGCTTGTTACCTCGTCCTCCCACGGTGGCAGAGACGGGACTGGTTCCTTACAGGCAGATGAGGCCAAACCAGTCATGCGTGGTTCAGGCGTCGGTGAAAAAATGTCTGCCTCGGAGAGAGGCGGACCAGAGAAACCTCTCCTTGCGGGCTGGGTTCGTGGTTGGATCATTATGACAGGATCAATGCAAAAAAAAACAGGGCGCAGGCGAGGTTCAAAAGGTGTAACAAAAAGTTTTAATAGTGAACTCAAAAACGCTGGTGAGGCAGCTAAAAAAACTTACAGGTGTCTCTTGGAGACACGAGTACAAGGAGGACAGAACACAGGACGAAACAATGATCCAACAAGACACGGATGACAAGACTCAGAATATAAAGCAAACAAATTAAGAGACAAATGCAAACACCTGGGAAGACACGAGGGATCAGGTGAGCGCAGGTGGGGCTGGAGGCAAAACAGCAGGGAAAGGAAAACACAGGGGAACAGATAAACACTAAGAAAATGAAGACAAAAACACAGATCATGGCACTGGCTGCTTGAAAGAAAAATCTCCAAATAATCTAATCTTTTCACATGACTGTATCCAGATAAATCTATCTATTCTTTATAGCAGTGGTTGCCAAAGTTGGGGTCGGGACCCAAAGTGGGGTCCTGAAAAGATTTTCTAAATGTATTACATTTTTGCTTTACTTGCTTAAAATGTATTTACATAGAATAATATTGTTACTATGCCCATGTTTAGTTGACCTGATACAAATGTTTATCATCCAAAAATAGTTGTGGKCACAGGTCTCTGCTACTGTTATTTTGTGGGTCAAAAGCTGAAAAGTTTGGGAACCACTGCACTTCAGAAATCAATTTAAAGGGTAATAAAATAATTGGTGATGTAATATTCCCCCTAAAATTATTACAAAAACACAAAATAAGTGTAAATAAGTATTTATATGTGTGTAGCCTTTGTTTTTAGGGTTATTAACAAAGTTTGTGTACTGGTACTCAGACCAGTAATATTTGGGGTCACAAGTTTTTGCAATGAATATTTTGTGGGTCAGAAGATAAAAAGTTTGGGAACCACTGCTTTATAGGACATGTTTCTAACTTGCTCTTTATCTGTGTATTCAGTCCTTTGACACATGACTTCCTGTAAATGAAAAAGGAGGAAGGAATGAAAGTGGACAGGTGTCAGTYTGTCCAAAGTCCACATATTATGGACTGAATAGTTCAGTCTCACTATTGTGGAGCGAACAGAAGAATCCAGCAGCTGACTCAGGGTGAGTGTTCAGTTCTTATTGTTGTCATGTCTGAGTCTCTAAGTGGCTTTTGTCTGGATTTAAACAGACAGATGACATTTAATTAAAGGCCTGAGATATCTACAATATCATAAATATCATGTAGTTGTACGAAAGCATAATAGCTTTGCTGTTTCCTGCCTTCAGAAGTGGGCTATCATGTAGTTCCTTGTGTTTTTTCTTCTTTATACAAGAATAAACCAAATGTTTTGTGATTTAACAAACCAAAGTGTCAGGAAGCAATCATTGGACG
>NW_013952831.1:23890-29114 GCF_001266775.1 Austrofundulus limnaeus
GCTATCATGTAGTATCTTGTGTTTTTCTTCTTTATACAAGAATAAACCAAATGTTTTGTGATTTAACAAACCAAAGTGTCAGCAAGCAATCATTGGACGCACATCTGTAACTCATTTACCACTGCAGGAACCAGATTCAAGATGGCCGCCACAGCTGACCAAGCTTAGAAAACACAGAAACAGAAACAACTAGAAGTCTGTCAGTTGGACACATGTTGAGCTAAAACTTGATGTTGGAGCAGCTGAAACTCATCTGAAGTGTTGTGAATGTTAACAGATCATGTAGAGTTTGTTCAAAAAGGTTCCAACTCTGACATTTCTCTGAARAGGATCTGATTTTAAAACTGACATTTAAATGGTCAAATACATGAATCACATTAGGATCAAATTATTTCAGTAATTTGATGATGGTTTCGTTATCAAATCATTGTAATGTGATCTGTGACAATCTAATAATGTGTTATAAACTCAACATGAAAGTTCATTCTGTTGGATTTGTTTAGTAGAACTGGTGATTTTCTGAAGGTTTTTGCAAATTAATTCAATCACAGGTTGAAATTTTTGAAGGAAAACACGTTTGCTACCTTACAAAGCTTTTAAAGACAGATTTAGTGTGATGTGCCAACTCAGAGTGTTTGTTCAGGACAACTCACCTACAACTACAACAAATCTCACTATTAGACTGGAGTTTGCTAACATAAATAAACTGTGGTGGTAGTCTTATAAAGTCATCTCTATCAGATAGTTGCAGACACAGTTCCAATCATTAGTTTCTGTGACTGATTGGTTTAATGGTTCAGAAGGTATTTTGCTAACGCACCTATAAAGCAATGTGAATGTTGAAGCAGATTATAAAGGCAGGTAATAATTACTGCTTAAAATATAATGTAGTCACATCATGGCTGTGTGTGTGTGTGTGTGTTTGTGTGTGTGTGTGTACTTGTTTTTGTTACCTATTTTGGACTGTTTCTGGTATACACACCTACTTTCTCAAGACCAGTAGTCCTAATGGGGACCAAAGACACATCCTAATATGGTGAACTCCATTTTTGGATTGGGGGTTCGGAAGGAGGCCTTCCAGACTTGGCTTTCCCAAAGGACTCCTGAAGCAGCTGACAGGTACAGGGTGGCAAAGAGGGCTGCAGCTTCTGTGGTTGCAGATGCAAAAACTCGGGTGTGGGAGGAATTCGAGGAGGCCATGGAGAAGGACTTTCGATTGGCCTCAAGGAGGTTCTGGCAGACCGATCGACGACTCAGAAAAGGAAAGCGTTCCCAGTACCAGGCTGTACTTGGCTTGGGTGGGGAACGTCTGACCAGGACTGAGGATGTTGTTGGGCGGTGGAAGGCACACTTTGAGGAACTCCTGAATACACCCTCCATGTCCACCTTTGAGGAGGCAGAGTCTGAAGACTCGGAGAAAGGCGAGTCCAATACAATGGCAGAGGTCACCGAGGTAGTCAAAAAACTCCTTGGTGGCAAGGCGCCAGGGGTGGATGAGATTTGCCCCAAGATGCTGAAGGCTCTGGATGTTGTTGATGGTTGATGGTTGATGGTCATGGTTGACACATCTCTTCAACATCGCATGGAGGACTGGGACAACTCCTGTGGAGTGGAAGACCTGGGTGGTGGTTCCCCTTTTTAAGAAAGGGGACCAGAGAGTGTGTTCTAACTATCGTGGGATCACACTTACCCTCCCCAGGAAAGTTTACTCCAGGGTGTTGGAAGGGAGGCTCTGATCAGTTGTTGAACCTCAGATTCAAGAGGAGCAGTGTGGCTTTTGACCTGGGTGTGGAACAGTAGACCAGATCTTTACCCTTGCAGAGTTGCTAAGGGGGTCATGGGAGTTTGCTTCTCTGATCTACATGTGTTTTGTGGACTTGGAGAAGGCTTATGACTGTGTTCCTCAGGGAATTCTGTGGGGGGTGCTGTAGGAATATGGAGTGTCTGGGTCCCTACTGATCCAGTCCCTATATAACCAAAGAAGGAGTTTTGTTTGCATTCTTGGCACAAAGTCAAGCTTGTTCTCAGTGCGTGTTGGACTCCGCCAGGGCTGTACTTTGTCTCTGATCCTGTTTGTAGTGTTTATGGACAGGATCTCAAGGCGCAGTTGTAGGGGAGGAGGGTGTCTGGTTTGGGGGACTGCAGGGTCTCGTCTCTGCTGTATGCAGATGATGTGGTTCTGTTGGTGTCTTCAGCTCAAGACCTTCAGCATGTGCTGGGGTGGTTCACAGTTGAGTATGAAGTGGGTGGGATGAGAGTCAGTTCCTCTAAGTCTGAGGCCATGGTTCTCAACCGGAGAAGGGTGGAATGCCCCCTCTGGATCAGGGGAGAGTCATTGCCTCAAGTGGAGTAGTGTAAGTTTCTGGGTGTCTTGTTCACGAGTGACAGTAGGATGGAGCGGGAGTTGGATCGATGGATTGGGACCTCATCCTCAGTAATGAGGGCGTTGCTTCGGTCAGTCGTGGTGAAGACAGAGCTGAGTCAAAAGGCAAAGCTCTCGATTTACTGGTCTGAATTCGTTCCAACCCTCACAGATGGTAATGAGGCGTGGATCATGACCGAAAGAAGGAGATCACGGAAACAGGCGGCCAAAATGAGCTTCCTTCGTAGGGTGGCTGGGCTCAGCCTTAGTGACAGGGTGAGGAGCTCCATCTTCCGAGGGGAGCTCGGAGTAGAGCTGCTGCACCTCCACATCAAAAGGTGTCAGTTGAGGTGGTTTGGGCATCTGGTTAGGATGCCTCCCTTTAGAGGTGTTCCAGGCATGTCCCATTGAGTGGAGGCCATGGGGAAGACCCAGGACTCACTGGAGGTATTATGTATCCTCTCTGGCCTGGCAACGCCTCGGGGTCCCCCAGGATGACCTGGAAAGTGTTGCTGGGGAGAGGGAGGTCTGGATTTCTCTCCTGGACTTGTCCCCTCTGGGACCCGACTACAGATAAGCTGAAGAAGGTAGAGATGGTTCAGTTTAGGACCAAGGTGTGAATTGAGTTTAGGTTAGTTTTAGGGTCAGGTAGGTTTCTGTGAGGTTAGTCTTAGGGTTGGTGGTCAGGGTTAGGATGTAGAAAATAATGGAAGTCAATGCCAGGTCCCCAAAAAGTTAGCTGTACCAGACTGGGTATGTGTGTATCTGTATTTATTTGTTTGTTTTACTGGTTTCTCTCAGAGCGACTGAAGACTAGAAGATGGAAAGTTGGGTGAAGGAAACATCTCCAGGTTCCAGCAGTCTGTGCATGAAGAGTGACCAGTCCAAAGGTCTACCTGAACAATTCAGTTTTGATCCTAGACCCTCAGACACAATGTGAGAAAACCTTTTGATCGGAAAGAGTGTGCAGTTGCTGAGCTCTGATTGGTGGAACAAAGTTCTGCTCGATGCTGATTTATTGTCAGAGTATGACATCAGTAAAATGCAGCCTCTGGCTCTGTTTGAAGTTTCACTTTCTGTTTGTGTCAGATCAGCACCAAAGAAAACCACAGAAAGTGTCTAATGTAAAACCCAAGAATCAACATGTAGAAATAAACTGAATTGTTCAAATAAAACACAATAAAAACAGAAATAGCAGCAGAACTAAGGAATAAGTCAGGAAACCTCAGCCTAACAATAGGATTGATCAAAAAGGAAAGTCTTCAGTCTAGCTTTAAATGTAGACAGAGTGTCAGCCTCATGGACAGAAACTGATAACTGAAAGCTCTGCCTCCCATTCTACTTTTAGAAACTCCAGGAACCACAAGTAAACCTGCAGTCTGAGTGCGAAGTGCTCTGTTAGCAAAATATGGAACAATAAGATCTTTAATTTAAGATAGAGCTTGGTTGTTAAGAGCGTGGTATGTTAGAAGTAAGATTTTTAATTAATTCTATTCTGAATTTGACAGGGAGCCAGTGGAGAGAAGCTAAAACTGGAGAAATATGATCTCTCCTTCCAACTCTCATTAAAACTCTAGCAGCAGCATTTTGGATCAACTGAAGACTTCTTAAACAGGTTTATGGACCTAGATAATAAAAAATGACAGTAGTCCAGCCTAGACATGATAAATGCATGGGTCAGTTTTTCTGCATCATGTTTGGACAAGATGTTTCTAATTTTAGAGATATTACGCAGGTGGAAGAAGGCAGTCCTGGTAACATTTTTAATGTGGGGGTTAAAAGACATATTCTGATAAAAAAATAACACCAAGGTTCTTTACATTAGAACTGGAGGCCAGCTGTCCTGCTGTTCTTTGTGTCAGGATGTCCTGAAGGATACAGTCTCTGCAGGCTTTGGATGCAAGTTGAGGAGACGGTTCATTACGTTATTCAGGCACCAGTCTGCTTCATCAGAACCTGCATCCTGTCCCCAGTGTGGACAAAGATCCAAAAGCAGAAGTGGACTGCAGACAGGCAGTCAGAGCAGCTGTGTCCAAGGTAAGACATTTCTGTCCACCTGTTGTTTTAATACAGACACATTGTTGAAGAGTTCAGATCGTTACAAACATCCTTCTGATTTAAGCTTCAATCAAAATTTTGGAATTTCTGCTGCAGCATTCACATCTTCTCTTTGATCCATTTTTCCTCAGAAGTTGGTCTGCAGGAGGTTTTAGATGAACATCAGATCAGTCTGAGGAGGCGATGTGAGCGTGTGACTGAAGGAAGTGATGAAACAGGAAGTAGAACCCTCCTCAACAGGATCTACACTGAGCTCTACATCACAGAGGGACAGAGTGAAGAGGTTAATACCCAACATGAGGTCAGGCAGCTGGAGACCGCTTCCAAGACCCACATCCTCCATGAGACTCCAATCAGGTGTCAGGATATCTTTAAAGCCTTACCCGGCCAAAACATAAAAAATAAAAAAAAAACCACCAGAGTGGTTCTGACCAATGGCGTGGCTGGAGTTGGAAAAACCTTCTCGGTGTTGAAGTTCACTCTGGACTGGGCCGAGGGCTTGGACAACCAAGATGTCAGTGTGGTGGTTCTGCTTTCGTTTAGGGAGCTGAACCTGATCAGAGATGAGCAGTACAGTCTTCTCAGGCTGCTCCATGTTTTCCATCCAACACTCCAGAAGCTCCCAGCAGAGAAGCTGGCTGTCTGTAAACTTCTCTTCATCTTTGACGGCCTGGATGAAAGCAGACTTCAGCTGGATTTCACCAACAGTCCACCGGTTTCTGACGTCACACAGGAGGCATCGTTCAATGTGCTGCTGACAAACCTCATCAAGGGGAACCTGCTTCCCTCAGCTCTGGTCTGGAT
>NW_013952831.1:29642-45862 GCF_001266775.1 Austrofundulus limnaeus
GGTGTACTCAGGAGTTTGTACAGAGATCTTCAAAAGAGAGTGTGTGATCTTCCAGAAACCAGTCTACTGCTTTGTTCATCTGAGTGTTCAGGAGTTTCTGGCTGCAGTCTACATGTTCCACTGTTCCACCAATACTAACACTGAGAGGCTTCTGATAAAAAAGAAGTTCGAGAAGAGTTTTCAGGACAATGTGGAGGTGATGAAGAGGTTTCTGGGAGAGAAGTACAGATACTCATCTCTGGATGAGTTCCTCAATAGAGTCATGGAGAAATCCCTCCAAAGTAAAAATGGCCACCTGGACCTGTTTGTTCGCTTCCTTCATGGCCTCTCTGCGGAGTCCACCCAGGGTCTGTTACGAGGTCTGCTGGGTCATACAGAGATCAGTCCAGGTACCATCCAGAGAATCTCTAACAACCTGAAGGAGATGAACAGTGATGAAGCATCTCCAGACAGAAGCATCAACATCTTCCAGTGTCTGATGGAGATGAAGGACCTCTCAGTTTATCAGGAGATCCAAGAGTTCCTGAAGTCAGAGAACAGATCAGAGAAGAAACTCTCAGAGATCCAGTGTTCAGCTCTGGCCTACATGCTGCAGATGTCTGAGAAGGTTCTGGATGAGTTGGACCTGGTGAAGTACAACACATCAAAGGAGGGTCGACTGAGACTGATTCCAGCTGTGAGGAACTGCAGAAAGTTTGTGTGAGTTCAGATGTTTCATTCTATGCAGTAATGTTGCCCCCCTGTTTTCCTGTGTGGCTCCTCCCCCAGTTTACCCACCAAGACACYGACAGGTCTTGGAAAGGAGCCAATGTCTCTCTCTTGGTTTAGAGGTGACAGACCAGACTTACAGCCACCTGGGGTGGCCTGTGTGGCTGAGTCAGGTGTGTCTCCTCCAGGAGACAGGGGCAGGAGGCTTTAAGCTCGGCCTCTAGCTGCCTTCTCTCCGGTGATCGCTCCCTTCGTTACCCCCAGCCTCTGGATCAGCGCAGTAGCTCAGGACGCCTCCAGCAGCCRGACACCACTGTTAACGGCAGCCACTCCCTCATATGATCTGCACTTCTCACAATGACTGAGATAATGTTTAGTGACCTGGACAGCAGGTCTCAAGGGAACTGTTAACGGGAGTTATCCTATCTCCCCAGGCTCATAACTAGTAAAAATAAACTTTTTATTAATTTATGACCTCTTATCATTACCTTTTGGCTTCAAAGTGAACACACACCTTAATATGTTAGCACCTTGTTGCTTTGGAGTAACAACATACTCTGAAATCAGAGAAAAACCTCAGAAATCAATGTCCAGTCATGCAACTGTCTTTATCATGCTGAAAGCAGTTTATTAGAAATTTGCAAGGAAAARCCACATTTGATTATGCAAATTAMAATACCAATTAATAATTGATGGTGRTAARAATAAAAAGCTCTAAGATTCTGATCCAAACTTGTGATCAGGCTGTGTGGCATTTTCTGTTAATTTAGACGGCAAGGCAGTTGGAAGAAAGGTGGTTTTACCTCCATGAAGAAGAGCAGACTGTCACCAGAAGACTCCCAGCAGCTGAGTTGTTGAAACTGGTCTCTGGGCTATGAGTGCTGGAGGGCAGTGTAGCAGCTTTTGTCCTCAGCTGAGATGCCTCTGGGTCTGGGCTTCTTGTCTCTGGTTGCTTCTTGCCTTTGTTGCTCCATCTCCAGACATGTCCAGACGACCCAGAGCTACCCAGAGTGCCTCCTTTTATACACTTCTTTGGGCTGCATATCCCCCTTCTTTCTCCCCTCGTCAGCATGTGATTCACTGGAACTTCTTAGGTACTTTCCAGAATGAAGTAAGTCTGCTGATTCTCATCACAGGACTCTCAGGGTCTTCTCGGATAGAAGCCGATGACTTCCTCTTTTCTATGAGGCCCATTGTTTGTTGCACATCCTGTTTACTGCTCCGCAGCAGTACATTTTGTTCTCTTGTCGTCTTAAATGTCACACACACATTTCCTCATTATAACCCTGCAACACTTTCTTCTAAACCCACCATCTTACATTAAAACACATTAATCATCCTATTACATTATTCAATACACACTTTGCAATAAGCATTTAAACCTTACATTTGTTTATTATTTGCCAGCATTGCAATCAATCAAAATTATACTTATTTACTCCTTTATTCTCTTCTTTCTCCGTTTGTCCTCCTTCTGGCCCAGTATCCCTGCGTCCCGGTCTTTCTTGTGACCTCTCTTCCTGTCACGTCCTCTCCTCTGCTGGAGGTCAAAGGCTGGCTCCGTGGGCCTGTTTCCAACCATGGCATTGGCTGGCACAGCCAGGTTTCTTGACACCCCTACTGTTTAAGCTGAATCTATTCTCACACTAGTTCCACTGTTTTCTGTTTTCATTTTCTTTTCCTAACATGTTCAGACTGTCTGCAGTCAGGTTGGATGAAGTCCTTGTGAAGATCCAGAGTCTGACCTGCAGYAGACAGCAGTCAGAACTCAGGGGCGAAAAAAGTAAGTTATGCTAACAGGCTAACTGAGATAGCAGCTGCTAAAACATGACGGAAAAGATTTCTGTTAGCTTCTACATCTCAAAGCTCTTCAACAAATGTTACCTGGTGGATCTTGGCCTCAGATGGTTGAGAAAATGGAGTCAAAGAGTCAAATATTTGTCTGATTTCAGAGTGAAGCAGAGGGAAAAATTAGATAATAGATATAGATAGATAATAGATAATATTATGGTAATAATTACGATTGAAATATTAAATAAGAATTCTAAAAGTATAATGATAAGTTGTGTATATCGATCACGAGATTCAAATATGGAGCAATTTAACAATCAAATCATGGCGCTCTTTGAAAAGAGTGCTAACAAAACAAATTTTCTGTGTGGAGACTTCAATATTGACCTGGGAAATACAGCAGATACAAATAATATTGGTACATTCTTAAATTAAACGCAGAGTCTAAATCTCTATCCATATTAAAACCTACAAGAATCACAATTCATAGTGCCACAATCTCCATCTTCAGCTTCTTCCGCTTATCCGTTGTCAGGTCGTGTAGGCAACAGGTCCAGGAGAGAAACTCAGCGACACTTTTCAGCTTATCCTAGGGGACCCTGAGGCGTTCCCAGGCCAGAGAGGATAAATAATCCCTCCAGCGAGTCCTGGGTCTTCCCTGGGGCATCCTCCCAGTGGGACGTGCCGGGAACACCTCTAAAGGGGGGCGTCAAGGAGGCATCCTAACCAGATGCCCAAACCACCTCAACTGACTCCTTTTGATGTGGAGGAGCACCGGCTCTACTCTGAGCTCCCAACCCGGATGATGGAGCTCCTCATCTTATCTCTAAGGCTGAGCCCGGCCACCCTATGAAGGAAGCTCATTTTGTCCGCCTGTATCCGGAATGTCGTTCTTTCAGTCATGATCCACGCCTCATGACCATAGGTGAGGGTTGGAATGAAGACAGACCAATAAATCGAGAGCTTTGCCTTTCGACACAACTCTTTCTTCACCACGACTGACCAAGGCAACGCCTTCATTACTGAGGATGAGGCCCCAATCCATTGATCCAACTCCCACTCCATCCTTCCATCACTCGTGAACAAGACACCCAGATATTAAACTCCTCCACCTGAGGCAGAGACTCTTCCCCGACCCGGAGGGGGCATTCCACCTTTTTCCGGTTGAGAACCATGGCCTCAGATTCAGAGGAACTGACTCTCATCCCAGCCGCATCAGACTTGGCTGTAAACCGCCCCAGTGCATGCTGAAGGTCTTGAGATGAAGACGCCAACAGAACCACATCATCTGCTTACAGCAGAGACGAGACCCTGCGGTCCCCAAACCAGAGACCCTCCTCCCCACGACTGCTCCTTGACATCCTGTCCATAAACACTACAAACATGATCGGAGACATGGGACAGCCCTGGCGGAGTCCAACATGCACAGAGAACAAGCTCGACTTTGTGCCAAGAATGCAAACAAAACTCCTTCTTTGGTTATATAGGGACTGGATCGCTCTTAATAGCGACCCAGACTCTCCATACTCCCACAGCACACCCCATAGAATTCCCAGAGGAACACGATCATAAGCCTTCTCCAAGTCCACAAAACCCATGTAGATCAGAGAAGCAAACTCCCATGACCCCCATGGCAACTCTGCAAGGGTAAAAAAGATCTGGTCTACTGTTCCATGCCCAGGTTGAAAGCCACATTGCTCCGCTTGAATCCAAAGTTCGACAATCTATCGGAGCCTCCCTTCTAACACCCTGAAGTAAACTTTCCGGGGGAGGGCGAGAAGTGTAAACCCACGACAGTTAGAACACACTCTCAGGTCCCCTTTTTTAAAAATGGGAACCACCACCCAGGTCTTCCACTCCACAGGAGTTGTCCCAGTGCTCCATGCGATGTTGAAGAGATGTGTCAACCATGACAGCCCCACAACATCCAGAGCCTTCAGCATCTCAGGTCGAATCTGTTCCACCCCTGGTGCCTTGCCACCAAGGAGCTTTTTGACAACTTCGGTGATCTCTGCCACGATAATGCACTCGCCTTCCCCCGAGTCTTCAGACTCTGCCTCCTCAAAGGTGGACATGGAGGGTGTATTCAGGAAATCCTCAAAATTTTCCTTCCACTGCCCTACAATATCCTCAGTCCTGGTCAGCAGTTCCCCACCCAAGACAGGTACAGCCTAGGACAGGGAACACTTTCCTTTTCTGAGTCATTGACCGGTTTGCCAGAACCTCTTTGTGGCCAATCGAATGTCCTTCTCCATGGCCTCCCTGAATTCCTCCTACGCCCAGGTTTTTGCATCCGCAACCACAGAAGCAGCAGCCCTCTTTGCCACCCTGTACCTGTCAGCTGCTGCAGGAGTCCTCTGGGAAAGCCAAGTCCGGAAGGCACCCTTCTTCAACCTGACAGCCTCTGTTACCACTGGAGTCCACCAGCGGGTCCTTTGGTTGCCACCGCGACAGGCACCAATGACCTTCAGGCCACAGCTCGTGGAAGCTGCATCTGCAATAAAGGTCCTGAACATGGCCCATTCAGATTCCACATCCCCGACCTTCCTCGGGACATGTGAAAAACTCTCCTGGAGGTGTGAGTTGAAAATCGCACGGACAGGGGACTCCGCCAAACATTCCCAGTTCACCCTCACTATACGTTTGGGTTTACCAGGTCTGTCCAGCAGCCTCCCCCGCCACCGTATCCATCTCACCACCAGGTGGTGATCAGTGGACAGCTCTTCACCTCTCTTCACCTGAGTGTCCAAGACATAGGGCCGCAGGTCAGATGACACGATTACAAAATTGATCATCGACCTTAGGCCTAATAATAGAAAATATTTTCACAAACATAACAAAAACAGAGATAATGGGTGGTATTTTAATTACTGATGTAAGTGATCACCTTCCAGTTTTCATAATTTATAAAAATGATCAATACAACACAAAAGTAGACATAATTAAGAAAAAAAAAGAATTGACACATCAAAAAAAGCTTTGGAAAATCTAAAGGATAACTTGGGAAAACAAAACTGGAAAGATGTGTTTGTTAGCGATGTGAACAAACAATTACTCATATGAACAAATAAGAAATTTTATGATAATACCATACACATAGTGCCTTACTGCAAACATATAGGGGTAATATCATAAAAGTTCTTATTTGTTCACATGATAAATTGCCATGTGAACAGGGGGAATTGAAGAAATGTATTGGTCATTTACATACTGAATCTAATATTCAGTTAATCAGTTACAAAATTTCCTTCAGCTCTTAATTCATCAGTAGATGACATCAATGTTTACCCATTAGATGATGACATCACTGTTTACCCTCAGATGATGTCACTGTTTACTTATCAGAAGATGATGTCATTGTTTACTTATCAGAGGATGACGTCACTGTTTATCAGACAGATCAGCTTAATTCATTACAACTGATTTATTTTTCTATCATCAGAGCTGCATATGTTCTACTCTCCGAGACTCACTGTGAAGTTGTGACTTCAGCTCTGAAGTCCAACCCCTCCCATCTGACACACCTGGACCTGAGTGGGAACCCCCTGTCTGACTCTGGAGTGAAGCTTCTGTGTTCTGGACTGGAGAGTCCAAACTGTAGACTGGAGGTTCTGAGGTCAGTTCACTGCAGCTTTTGGAGGTTTTCTATGTTTGTCCAACTAAACATCAGTTTTTTACCTTCAGCTCTGTGTGTTTTGATCATTGAATTTTCTCATCATGACAGATCATTAAAAGTTCACCAAACTAGTAAAAGGGATTAAACTGGGATTTGTGTATTATCCTGGATAAACTAATCCTTGGTTTTGTTGCAACAAGTAACAAGTCCTCTGAAACTAACCTGGTCCTGATCCTGTTTGTATTAAAAAACACAGAATAAATATATTAATATCAACTTCTACAGATTGTCCAGAAAGAATCAAATTTATTTTCATGTCAGTGCTCAGCTTACAGCTGATATTATTTTGTTAGAGAGGTAACCCTGGTTCTCTGAAATCTGAGTGGAGGTATCTCACTATGGGAAGCTCTTTCAGATACAGTATGACCCATTGTGGAAGCTCCAATGCCACCACTGTTGGGTTTGTGTTTTGTCTGTAGTTTCCCTCTTGTGTCTCTCTTGCGCCATTACTCATCTTTTCTCCTCAGCTTTTTTTTAATTTCCTTATTCCCTCAGTTTGTATTTAACCCCAGTTCAGGTCTCATTTCCTCGCTGGTTCATTGTTTGATGTCTCATCATCTGTTTTGGTTCTCCCCGTGTTTCCTTGTTGTTTTCTTAGAGTTTTTGTTAGTTGCTGCCTCGTCAGCGTTTTACTTTAATTTTATATTAAATATTCTTATTTTTGAAACTTTATTCTCCGTCTGGATATGGGTTCATTCTCCTTGCCAATCCACAACAGAATGAACCAGCCCCTTAAAGAAACCACCGGGAGAATTAATTCTATTCTACTCAAGTAACATTTGCCTCCTTGAAGACTTTTCTCCTTCTGAGGCACTCAAGATCCAGAGGACCACCCACACCTTGAGGTACACTTCGCTGCAGCATGCAGAACGGGGCGGTGACAGACCTTTCCGTCAGTCCCATACCTTATATGGAAATGGGACTATTGCATTCCGGAAATGAAGGTTGCTCCTTAAAGACGCGGGATTAAGAGAGCAAAGGAAGAAGAAAGGAAGAAGTTAGAGAGTTTCTTCTACTCACGTTGAGGTACTCAGAGCATTATTGATTTATTTCTTTTATCCACCTCCCCAAACACAGACCCTCAGGTTAACCTCACAGGCTTAATGCCTAAGGTTAACCTCACAGGTTTAATGCCTAAGGTTAGTTTGTTACTGTAATATAATATTAATATCCAAAAACAACAAAGATTTAATAAAGATTTGAAAATGAAAAAGGGACATACCACGTGACATAACACGTTGTGAAGCCATTTCCTTACTGTAAATTTTTTTTTATTAAACAACAAAGAACACACAAAATGATACAATGTACAAACAATGAGGCGTATTTCAAACAAACAAACAAACTTGCATAAAAGAGAAAAAGGATGGGTGCAAATAAAGATAAGAAATTCCTTACTGTAAAATTTGTATTGTTAATGTTGATAGTGTTCGATAGAAAATAGTGTCAGTAGCGCCCCCTTCATTTCCGGAATGCAATAGTCCCATTTCCATACAAGGTATGGGACTGACGGAAAGGTCTGTCACCGCCCCGTTCTGCATGCTGCAGCGAAGTGTACTTACACACCTTTGTTGATGCCACAAGTCCTGCTGAGGATCCATGGAGGAGTTGGGTGGCTACTGAGGCATTCATCGAGATGTTTTTTCAACATTCTAGTCTTGCCACACACCCAGGCATGCTGGACCTTTTTGAGGAAGCGCTGCATGACAGAGAGCTCCTTCGTGCAGCCCTTATCCCCTCAACAGTCCAGAAACCTGCTGATCCTCCTCCACCGTCATCACCACCACCCGAGGAGGAGGACCAAACCTCCGCTCCACCTACAAGCTCTTCTCGCCGCTGCCGCCGTAGAAGGAAGGTGGTGGTCACCCCAGAGCAACTCAGTTCCAGCTCTGCTGAGTTCTCTGGTCCCAGCTCCAAGTCTGCTGAGTCCAGCCCCAGCAAGAGTTCTGGGTCCAGTTCCTTGAGTTCCCTGGCCCCAGTTTCAGTGAGTCTTCTGGTCCTAGCTCTGCCGAGCCATTAGGTCTCTCTGCCTCCTGTGCTCCCAGCGCCTCAGTTAGGATTGGCACCTCTACAACCAGCAGCGCCTCAGAGAGGGTCCATGCCTCTACTGCCCCCTGCGTTCCAGAGAGGGTCGACATCTCTACCTTCTGTGGGGAGGGTCTTAGGGGGGAAGAGGTGGTGGTGACAATCCCTGCTGCTGTTTTGGCACTGACTTTGGTATTTGCAGTAGTCCTGGTGGAACGCCTCCTACCTGCACCAGATGAGCCCGCAGCGCCTACTGCAGTACCTGAGTCCATGGAGCAGGAGTCAGCATGTGAGTCTTCAGCATCTCCGGGTGGGATTGTTAAGTCCCCGGGTCTACCTGAGGCTCCTGAATATACATCGATGCTGTCTGCAGCTGAATCCTCGCTGCCTGCAGTTGACTCCTTGTCATCTGCAGCTGAGGGTTCCTCATTGTCTGCAGCAGAGTTCTCAATGCCACATGCAGAGTCTCCAGAGCCGGCCCCTACAGAGCCTCCAGAGCTGGCCCCTCCTGAATTCCATCCTCGCAGTGGCAGAGCTTCGGGTCATCCACCAGAGCTCCATCCTCGTCGTGGCAGAGTTTCGGGCTGTCTACCAGAGCTCCGCCTTCGCTACGGCCAAGTCCACGGCTGTCCGCCTGAGGCCCCTCTTCATTTTTGCTGGGTTGTTGGGTGCCCACCAGAACTCTTTGGACCTTTCAGATGTGCCTAGGGCCATCATAGTGACTATATTTTATTTTTTTCCCAGGACATCCTGTTGGTTTTTGTTTTTGTTTTTCTGTCTTTTTGTTTTGTGTTTCCCTTATTGTATTTTGTTTCGTGCACTCCGTCCTGTCTTTGTGTTTAGTTACCCACTCCTCCCACCCATGCTAGTTCTTTTAATCGTCGGAGACAATTCATTGAGGGGGAGATAATGTTGGGTTTGTGTTTTGTCTGTAGTCTCCCTCTTGTGTCTCCCCTGCGCCATTACTCATCTTTTGTCCTCAGCTTTTTCCCTCCTCAGTATTCACACTCCTGTCAGTACTTTCCAATTAGTGTTCTCTTTAGCTGTAGCTAATTTCCTCATTCCCTCCGTTTGTATTTAACCCCGGTTCAGTTCTCATTTCCTCGCTGGTTCATTATTTGATGTCTCATCATCTGTTTTGGTTCTCCCCGTGTTTCCTTGTTGTTTTCTTAGATTTTTTGTTAGTTGCTGCCTCGTCAGCACTTTACTTAATTTTTATACTAAACATTCTTATTTTTGAAACTTTATTCTCTGTCTGGATATTGGTTCATTCTCCTCGCCAATCCACAACAACTACGTCTGTCTCTGACCAATGCATGGTTGGCACAGGGGCACCCTCCCCTCTTATAACCTCCCCTGCTCAACACTTGGTATTCTCATGTGTCTTTCTTCCACACGATCATGCAAGCAGGGCAGTATTGTGAGATACCTCACTCAGTTTTCAGAGAACCAGGGTTACCTCCGAAACCAAAAGTTCTCTTTCAAACCTCGTTCGGTATCTCACTATGGGAGATATAACCAACTCCCAGATTGAATGCTCTGAAGCCTATAGATCTAAGATCTAAATGTTAACCCCCCCACCTAGACCCTGTCAGGGGCTGGTGCTGAGGAATGAACCCACCTTGAGGACTGAGTGTGCCAGCGATGTCCCAGTTCCATCCATGTGGTAGAATCTAATGAAAATGTGAGGAGATGCCCAACTGGCAGCTGCACAGATGTCTCCCAATGAGAACCCCTGAAAAAAGCCCAAGAGGTGGACATAGTACCTCTGGTGGAGTATGCTCTCACTTGCTCTGGGGGCTGTAGCCTCCCTGATTGCCTCCACAATCCAGTGCGACAGCCACTGGCTGGACAGAGGCTTGCCCCTATGGTTCTGAGTTCAGGATACAAAGAGTTGGTTACTTTTACATAAACTCTTTGTCCCATCCAGATAAACACATTAAGCATTTACACATCTTCATCCATAAATGGCACGGGGTGAAATGCCAGCAGCTTCAGCGACAAACATCTGTATGCTGTGTCACTGACCTTAGGTACAAATACAGGATTGGGTTGCAGCATCACATTCCTGTAGTCTGGAGAAAACTGCAAATATGATGCCTGCACAGACAGAGCATGGAATTCACTTATCCTTTTAGCTGATCTTAGGGTCAACTGCAGGATCAATTTGAGTATCTTTGACAAAGATGGCCGTTGTTGGTGACTTGGGCTCTCACAAAATCTGTCCTTTTTCAAGTTTTTCCTCAAGTATTGTTGGATATTTTTCGTGTAACAAGTAATTTCAATGTTTCACAAGAAGGATTACTGAACTAAAAGACTGGATGGTTTTGGAAAGAGCTGATATTTGATGGATCTTCATTAGCCTTGGCCTTCCTCCTGTTGAATGACTTTGCCTGAGTGGATCACCTGTTCAGGCCTTTGGCTTCTATTCAATCATCAGTAATCCACAAAAAACAGGACAGAGAAGCAAACAGACAAACACAAGGCTACAGTGAAACTTCAGTCAAAGCAAAAGGAAGTTAATGTATGTGCATTCTGTTTGAACTGGTGGCAACGTCAGGATGGGACCTAAAAAGACTATGGCAATGGAGGATCTGGATGAAATTAGAAAGTCACTGGACATTCTGTCAGAAGAGGTCACTGCTGCCGGACTCCAGCAGAAAACAAGTTTGGATGTGGTTGATGAGGTTAAATCACTGAAACTTCAGAATGCTGAGAAGGATAAGAGGTTAACTTTATTGGAGAACCAAGTGTCGGAATTGGAGCAGTACATGCTGAAAAATAATGTGATCATCACTGGCCTGTGTGTTAAACCTCTTTGTTACACAAGGGCAGTAACAGCAGAGGTAGACGGAGCCGCAGATGAGAAACTGTCAGATTCTATCGAGCAACAGGTGGCTGCTTTTCTCCTGTCCAAGGGAATAGAGCTTGACAAGAACACAGTGGAAGCTTGTCATCCACTGCCCAGGAGAAGCAGTAATGACAAACCAGCCATAGGTATGAGTTTTGTCAGCTGTAAACACAAATCGGAGTTGCTAAAACAAGGGAAGAAGCTGAGAGGATCGGACATCTACATTAATGAACATCTGACAAAACGGGAAGCGCATATTGCTAGGAAAGCCTGTTTACTGAAGAAGCAAGGGAGGATCCAGGCTACATGGACCTCGAGTTGCAAGATATTCATTAGCTAAGGCTAATGATATTTGACAAGTACAGAAATTATAATCTGAGGTAAACTTGGTCCCTCTGTATTCTGTTTTGTTTTCATAAATGTATGGGTTGAAACTATATAGTGCTTGCACCGGCATTTGGGGGGGGTTGGGGGGTTGGGGAGACTGGACTGGGGTGGTCTTGGTGGAGGATGATGGGTGCATGGAGAGGTGCTGGATATCTGAATGTAAATGTGTGTATAAGTATTAGTGTGTAGTTGGATGTGATAGTCACTGGATGTGTATATTTAACGTGAAATTTAGTTTTAGAATAACATTGGATTACCTTATGCATTGTTTTATAAGTTGTTTTATTGTTTTTGTTGTTGTTTGTTTTGTTTTCATCACAAACTGATAACATTCTGAAAATCAGATGAAATGGTGAATAGGGGTAGGATTAAATCAGTTTTACTTCTTCCTAACTCTTTTCAGACATGTTAATGGAATTTATGTGCTTTATGTGAGTGTAGGTTTTAGGGTATGTTTACATAGATAGGTGTGTGCACATCGGGTGCGTATTATTTTGGGTTTATTTATTTGTGTGTAACTAAGCTAAGTGGTTTCATTCTTTTTTGTAGATAAGGAAAAGGGTATATTGAGCTATATAGATTTAATGAATTGACATGTCTGGAATAAATCATTAAATCAAATCAGAGACAACAACCTAAGTCTGCACACTTGATAGGTTCCAAAGGCAAGCTGAGAGGGTTTCCAGAACCACAGGCAAATCCCATGATGGGAAAAGAAGCTTCATTGCAGGATGCAGTCTACGAGCACCCTTCATAAATCACATAATCAGCAGATGCTGCCCCACTTAAAAAATGCTTATATAAAAATAGCGTCCTGTAAATCTATTGACGTGAGCCAATCGCCAGGTCGAATACATTGAAACAGAAAATTGTTCGTCAGCAATCTGAATTTGAATTTTCTCAGGTGTTGAGGTGAATTGAGAGACCATAAATCAAGAATAGGATGCAGCAAACATCTTTTCTTTGGAACAAGGAAATAACAGGAGTAAAAACCATTGTTCATTTCTTTCTTCAGCACAATTCAAATCACCCCTCGCTTTAAGAGAGGAAATTTTGCTCTCTAAAACCTCTGCAGCTTGACCTATGGCTTCTGACCATATAACACTTCTGAAAGTTGGTGGCCTTACTGCAAATTGCAACCTGTAAAGCTGGAAACATACTCCCTCTGAACTGCCGACGTCGGCACGGGTTGTCGCAGTTTAATGACGAAAATTACGTCATTGGGCTTCGCAGCGTCATGTTGACAGCCCCTTTTGGCACAACCCCCTGGCAGAACTTTTTGAGCCCCCTTCCCGTGTCGACGGTAATGTGTGATTGGTTCGTGGGCGTGTTTGTTTGTTCTAAACTGAAAGCGCTCAGATGGACACAGTAGAAGAAAAAAAAGAACTCGCTTCTGACTAGAGCAGATTGTTGAAGCAGTTTTAAAGATAGACAAATCGAGAAAAACTCATGCGTGTTTGTGCTGAAAGTGCTAAGCGCTGCATTTACTTCAACCACTTGGTAAAAAAAAAGGAAAAAAAACCGACTCGCTCCCCGAGCTGACCAGGAAGCAGAGTTTTGTACCGTGAAAAACTCATGAATGGAGATTAAACAGACGTTGTGCATGGAGGAATCTGACTGATAAAAACTGGAGTTTTACTAGGACAGATGTGGATGAATACGTTGGGTGAGTGCCTTTTTTTTATGCATTGCTGTTGCAGGGAGAAATTCCATGCAGTGACGCATGTTTCAGCGGGGGGGGGGGGGGTCCCGGGGGGGTCCCCGAGCTTTGCACAGGGTGTTGTAGGGACTATGAAAGGTCTATGGGAAAACAACTGCCGAACAACTACGTGACCGCACGTCAACTCGTCGGCGTCAGAGCGAGTATGTTTACAGTTTAACCCGTGGAAACTGTCAGCAACACCCAGGGGTGAACTGCGCATGCGTGCCACTGCTGCACCCTGACAGCAAGAGGCCCTTGAAGCCTGAAGTTCTAAGCTATGCCTGGTTGTGAGAGTGAATCCTTTATTTGCAAACAATGAAATGTTGTTGGGAACTTTGGACTCTTCCTTCTGAGGGAACCCCGCAGAGTGCTGGGGGGATGGGTGTTGGCAAACTGGGAGTTGCTGGGGTAACGAGCGCTCCTGTAATTTTGTGCACAAAGAAAACTGTGTTTGCCGTGACACAAAAACGTGCGGGACTCTGACATGAACTATCTGCTCTCCTCCGCTTGGCAGTGGGAGAAAGCTTATGAATTGTCCCATGTGAGCTCAGGGCAGAGATCTCCATGAGTGCTGCCTGCTGAGCTTCTGTTGGCCACCACAGTTCCTAGGTTGAGCACTGCATTTTCATCTCTGGAGGGTGGGAAGCGTAGTAAGAGCCCCATAGGAAGCGGTTGCAGCACATATCCTTTTGTCCCACTGCTTCTGAGTCTGTGATCCCAGCTGATGGGATGTTGGTTCTGGTGATTGTAACCTGGATCCCTTGTAGTTTCCGCTGTGGCCCCTCACTGCAGAGCTCTAGACTAATTTTTTGCACTGGTTGCAGTGGTGAGTGGTGTGCCTAACATTTTTTCTTAGACGCACCAGCCCAAAAGTTAGGTGCAGCCAAATTTTCAACCATGTCACATTTAACAGCAGTTTTACAGGTTATTTTTTTCAAATCACTGTTCATTAAGGCATTATTAACTCAAAAATAATTAGTTAACAATCTAGTAAACATGAAGTTCTTTATTTTAACCAGAATTGTAGACATTTAACTTACTGAAAAGTATTTAGTGATTCTATAAAATTCTAAGTGCAAATGTTTAAGGGCTGAACATCTTATAAACATCTTAAACATTTCATGGTTAAATTTTTTTAGACACATTTCCCTCAGATGGACAACTCCTGTAGTTTGGCCCTATGGATCTTTGGCCTTGGATAAACCAGAAAATGAACAGAGAATACTGATTAATAAATGAAATATAACTGATATTTATTAAAAAGTTGTGCAGATTTTTTTTAAAACTAACATAAAAGTCTGCAATTTCATTAACATTAGTTGAATCTTATTATCTTATATTATTTCACTTAAATAGCTAATATGTCTAGTTTTATCCTCCTGAGACCCAGAAGAACCTATTTCAGATACTTGGAATGTAATTGTGGTGAAGTCGATTAAGTGCAAAAGTGGCCTGCCATACAGGTGAGTTTCCTCGTCCTGCTGAAATGATCTGCAGCGCTCAGACCCCAACTGTTGAATTAACAAGATGGACTTAAGAGTGAGCAACCGTCCACATCTTGTTTTCATCTCCAGCTAACAAGAAAGAACTGGTTTTCAGACTCAGATCTGGGTAAAAAAAACTACGATTGTTTCGCTATGCGTGTGCGTGCAGTGTGTGTGTGTACAGGTTTTTGCTTCATGGTGGGTACAATTGACCATTTCCCCGGTACACAAAACCAGGTGAGGTTAGGGTTTGGGTCAGGTGTGTAGTCTACCAGGGAGGTTATGGTTGGCTATAGAATTGACAGGGAAATGCATGGATGCCAATGCAAAGTCCCTATGAGGACGATAGAACAACAAACGTGTGTGCGCACGGGAGGTGTGGAGCGGAGCCCGCGAGCAGAGCGCAGTGTTATTAGGAGAGATGAGACTGTCGGCGGGCGACCATTGATACTGCTGGATTATTTTTTATGGAACATGGAAACCTTTTTTTCAGCGGGCAACCGCTCCCCCTCGAATGTCCGGTCGCACCAGTGCGACCAAACTTTTTTTTAGTTGCACTATTAGGAAATCAGGTCGCATTTGCGACCAAATTGGTCACACTCTAGAGCCCTGCCTCACTGCCATGTCTGCAAAGCCGCATAGGTGGTGGCTGGCGTGGTGCCGCTTTGCGTGGGATACACAAGTCAAATGCCTCACCGTGCTTCTTCCTCATGTCACTAGCTGGCTGCATGGCTGTAACTGCCTCTCCAACAGCTCTTTAGCCCACAACAGGTCAAATGGGAAGTCCATAATTGTCTGTTTTTCCTGATCAGGCAAGCTGGACAGATTCAGCCAAAGTGACCTCCCTCTTGCCAATGCCAGGCCCATATCACGGCCACAGCCCTGCACCACTCCTCTGGAGGAACAAAGGTTGAGATATGTCACCATGCAGATCTCTTCTCAAACTGCTGGGCTCGGGGTACCTTTATCTAAAAGGACCCCATACCTTGAAACAGCTCCACTTGATAGGCTGAAAGGAGTGTGACCACTGATTTGTCATGAATGGTTATGCAGGCCTGTACACCTTCTGGTACTTGGAGACTGTGAAGAACTCAATTTTGCCTGGAAGCGTGGGTCCTGTAGCTGTCAGAATGGGTTAGTGGTTGGGATGAAGGTGAAAAGCAACTGAATACTCCACCATTGGGGGGTCTGCGAGCCCCAGAGCCTCACCATTAGTCATTTCTATCCCAGAGTAACCCCTTACAGGCACTCTGTAATGAAAAGCCCTGTCCCAATACCGCCTCATCTCTTTCATGCACGCCGGAAAAGCGGGCATGAACTGCTTTGGTAGGGTCTGACAGGAGGGCAGGATTTTTCAATCATAAAAATCCCTAAAAATTCTAGCTGCAGGCTCAGCAGTTAAAGGGAGATTTCAGCCATTTTGAACATTTGGACCACCTTAGATCAGATCTGGGTCAGAATCTAAAATCCTGGTTCTTGTCAGACCTGCTCTGTGTTTTTGACCCCCTGAGGTCAGGTCCAGTTCTATTTCATCCCTACTGACCGCCAGAGGGCGGTGCTAAAAGCACTGAATGTTCCCTTCGCGCATGCGCCGTT
>NW_013952831.1:46858-48126 GCF_001266775.1 Austrofundulus limnaeus
AAAAAGAACAGCTGTGTGGTCGGAGCCCATTTCCTCGCACAGTGCTGAAAAAATCCGGACTTTGACAGGTCGTGTTTTAATGTAGTTGACTGTGGCGATGACGTCGTTCATTACTTCATTCAGCTCGGGACTCAGCTGTTTAGACGCCAGCGCTTCGCGGTGTATCATGCAGTGTGTCCACTGCACATTGGGGGAGACGTGCTTAATGAGCGCTTGTAGACCGCCTCATTTCCCAGCCATGGCCTGCGCGCCATCTGTGCAGATCCCCACACAGTTCTCCCATTTCAGATCGGCCTCTTTTAAGTAAGAGTCAGTGATTTTAAAGAGTTCTTCTGCAGTGGCTCTGCCAGGAATTTGTTTGCAGAAAAGCAATTCCTCATTCATCTCATTTTCATCTATGAATCTGACATAAGTTATCAGTAAGCAGTCTTTGTTACTGAAAGTAGCTTCATCCATCTGGAGCGCAAAGCGATCGTCACGCACCTTATCATTAAGCTGCTCCTCGATGTCCTTTGATATGTCATACATGCGCCTGCCGATGGTATTATTGGACAGAGGAATAGCCCGCAATTTGCTGACAGCTGAGTCATCGATCATCGTTGAAACCATGTCCATAGCACAGGGAAGGATTAGTTCCTCCGCGACCGTGTGGGGCTTTTTRCACTGTGCAACTCGGTAGGCAACTTTATATGAAGCGAGTTGAGCATTTCCCGACATGGACGCAGCTTTCGTAAAGAGAAATTGTTGAGCCCGGCAGTTTGTGAGTTTTTGTCTGAAAAAGTCAACTGACTTGTCTTTGTGCTCTGGATGTACCGTCTCCAAGTGGCGTCTTAACTTGTTGGGCTTYATACTGTCACAAGCTAGCACTTTAAGACAGACAACACACTGTGGCCTCTCCTCATTACCCACCGTTGTACAGGTAAAGCCAAAGGAAAGATATGCTTCATTATATTTTCTACTCTTTGACTTTGAAAGCTGGTTTGGAAGCATATTTTGCAATGCTTCATCTTCTGCCTTACGTTTAGGGAGCCCCGTCAAAAACCTGTCCATTATGTACGGAAGCGTATTGCTATCATGCAGGAAAAAAAAAATCCAAGTGCTATCACGTTATAACGTGATACGTATCTTGTTAAAACGTGATAGTATCTTGTTAAAACGTGATACGTATCACGTTTAGATTGAGACTTTTGTGTGATACGTATCACGTTTTAACATGATAGTATCTCGTTAAAACGTGATACGTATCTCGTTAAAACGTGATACGTATC
>NW_013952831.1:49592-53621 GCF_001266775.1 Austrofundulus limnaeus
GATACGTATCACGTTTTAACGAGATACGTATCACGTTTTAACGAGATACTATCATGTTAAAACGTGATACGTATCACACAAAAGTCTCAATCTAAACGTGATACGTATCACGTTTTAACAAGATACTATCACGTTTTAACAAGATACGTATCACGTTATAACGTGATAGCGCTCGGATTTTTTCCCCCTGCGTGATAGCAATACGCTTCCGTAATTATGCGTAGTCAGGCGCTGTATTTTTTTTCTTTCATCCACACCGCTTCCCGCGCCCCCCCACTGCAATGGCACCGGGCACGCCCCACAGTTTGGGAACATCTGGTTTAATGAATTCTGTTAGTGCACGTGCTGTTTCATGTGTTTTTAATTGCTTTTATTTTTGATGTAAAACAAACTGAGCTGCTCTACAGGAAACATTTGATACAAATACAAAAGGTTTGACTTCAATAGCCTATATGCCACGGTCATTATGACGCATTTCCGGTAAAATTCTGCTTGCTTACTGCCTATGTTTTTAGCGTAAGCTCCTGGTACAAGTCTGTGAAAAAGTCACAAAACTTAAAGCATCTATGAGCTACTGGTATAAAACGTGAGTTCTGTTGTGTGCTGTTGTGTGCTGTTGTGTGCACTAACCAGCAGTATGATCGAGTAGTTAGTTTTTCTCCATTTTCATCTCGATGAGGAGTAAAGGTGACAGCTGTGGATCATAGCTATACAGGGAAAACGTAGCTATAAGCTTATGCTCGCGTTTGTAATCGGCATTTCTAACCTGAGGATATTCAAGACCCAGCATCAGAAATGAGAAGACGGAGKTTACAAAAGGGAGATGTACAATTATTCCCCTTTACTGCCAAGAACTGAGAGAGGAAAAACCACCTCACAGCTAGGAGAAAGCTAACACCGCAGCCGGTACAAGGTACAGTAGGTGTGTGCGTGTGCGTGCGTGCGCGCGCGTTTGTATAATACTGAGAATGAAATGTTTTTTGGCAACTTTGTCATGAGTTTTATGCAAAAGTAAAAACTTGTTAGAGTGTACTATATTACAGTGTAAACAAAACACAAGCGATGAGCGCGTCCCCTCCTCCCGAGCACCTAGAGCTGAAAAACCTCCGCCTGATAATCATTGTGTTTTCAGTTCACCTACGTTGGAGAAAACGATCCAAACTATACAAGTAGCCCATCAATTTAAAGCCTAGACTCTGCTCATTCCAACAATATGTGTCACAGCTCTACGTGAAAAATTCACCGAACAAGCAGCTAAGGAATAGCGAAAAAGGCTAAATTCTGGAACCATAAACATGAACGTCTTTTTGTTGTAAAAAATAAACCAAAGGTAGTACTCAAATTCAGGCAGAAAAATGAAAAGGACTCTGGACACAATAGTAAAAAGTAAAGTGTTTTTATTTACAGTGGGGAAAAGGGAATTGGGTGTCCTGGAAGGGAAAGGAAGATAACTAGTATCTGAGGGTTTGAGGTTATTGATGGTGAGTATGAAAATATCTTTCTCTCTTACAGATTGTCGTCGAGGAGGCAGACCCAGAGGAGGAGGTAATCCAAAAGGTAAGTTGTTCCACAGTTCAGAGAGACTTGGTGTTTTGCGGGTTGCTCTGGAGGAGCGGGAGTGGCAGGACGGAGGACTGAGTTTCAACAGGGAGGCGTCGAGGGTGCTGGAAGCCAGAGAGATAACCAAAGGATCCAGAATCTTCAGGTAAGTCACGGGGGGGTGGGGGGGGGGGGKCATTGAAAAAAACACAGATGAAAAACACAGTAAACACTTAAAGTTTCTTTAGGGAGTTTTCACAGAGGGCTGTCTCAACAGTACCGAAGTGATTGAATGATTCAGTGAAGACTGGATCTCCCTCAGAGGCTTAAATACCAGCTGGACTCATCAACAGGAACTGGAGGTTAATTGGAAGCTCTGCCTCTGCCACTCCAAAAAATCTGCAAGTAAGTCTCAGAAACAACAAACACCAATCTCCACATTACCTCCCCCTCAAATATCGCCTCTCGGCGACTTAGGACGCTTTTCAGGGTGTGTCTAGTAGAAGTCTTTGATGAGATCTGGGTCCAGGATGAAAGATCTGGGGATCCATGTCCTCTCCTCAGGACCATAGCCTTCCCAGTCTACCAGGAATTGATGTCCTTGACCTCTCCTGCCAACATCGAGGATTCGACGAACGGTAAACACAGTCTGATTGTCAATGAGACGTGGGGGTGGAGGAGGTTGAGTAGGAGGATTTAAGTCACTCTCGATGAATGGTTCCACTCCACATGGAAAGTGGGGTGGATGCGCATAGATCGTGGGAGTTGGAGTCTAACAGCTGTGGGGTTGATGATTTTGTTGATGGGAAATGGACCGATGATGGGAAAGGGACCGATGAAGCGAGGGCTGAGTTTTCTGGAAAAGTCTTTGAGAGAAATGTTGTTAGTGTAGAGCCATACCTTTTGGCCAGTCTTATACTGGGGGGCTGGAGTCCTGTGACGATCTGTCAACTTTTTGTTCTTTTCCTTTGTTCTCATCAATGCCTCCTTGGTCTATCTCCAGATTCCCCTGCAGCGCCTGAGATGGTGTTGGACTGAGGGAACAGAAATTTCAGTTTCCTGGTTGAGAAAGAGCGGGGGTAACTATCCAACAGAAGCTTCAAAGGAGGAGATACCAGTAGCAGAGGAGGTGTGAGTGTTGTGAGCATATACTATCCAAGACAGATGAGAGGACCAGGTTGAAGGGTTATCATTAATAACACAACGAATGGCAGATTCTAGTTCTTGATTACATCTTTCAGACTAAACATTGAATTGTGGGTGATATCTAGATGACAAACTTACGGAAGCTCCCAGAGCTTGACAAAAAGCTCTCCAAACTTGAGACATGAATTGAGGACCACGGTCAGAGACGATGTCACAGGGGATGCCATGAAGCCTGAACACATGCTGAACCAAGAGTTGAGCAGTTTCAAATGCTGAAGGGAGATTGGTTAATGGGACGAAATGTAAAGCCTTGGAGAATCTGTCGACAACAGTGAGGATGGTGGTATTACCTTCGGATGGAGGTAGGCCGGTGACAAAATCCAACGAAATGTGCGACCAGGGGCGTGCAGGCACAGGAAGGGGCTGGAGTAGTCCTGCAGGGGGTCGATGAAGACATGTTCCGAGCACAAATGGTACATGCTGAAACAAAATTCCACACATCCTGGTAAAGGGTGGGCCACCAAAAATGACTCAGTAAAAGAAATCATTCTGTTAACCCCAGGATGTCAAGAAAACCTAGCAGTGTGGACCCAGGTGCGAACTTTACTGATCATAGTTTTTGGAACAAATAAGCTATTGTGTGGACCATTACCAGGATCGGGTTCATTTTGTTGAGCATGAAGAATGTCTCTTTCGATCTCCCTATCTCCCAGGTCATGGTGCCACTGGTACAGGTCCAAGGAAGGATGGTTTCGTGGGTTTTAGGTTGATCAGAGGAGGAGAACTGTCTGGAAAAGGCGTCAGGTTTGATGTTCTTAGAGCCTGGAATGTAGGTAATGGAGAAGTTAAATCTAGCAAAGAAAAGTGACCATCTGGCCTGTCTGGAATTTAATCGCTTGGCCTGTTGGAGGTATGAAAGATTTTTATGATCAGTCAAGATTACAAAAGGAGTCTTGGCTCCCTCCAACCAGTGCCTCAATTCCTCCAAAGCCATTTTGATGGCGAGTAATTCATGATTACCCACATCGTAGTTAGCTTCTGCAGGGGATAAATGACGGAAGAAAAATGCACAAGGGTGCAATTTGTTATCCAGAAGGGAGTGCTGAGAAAGCACAGCACCAACTCCCGAGTCTGAAGCATCCACTTCCACTTGAAACTGTTGGTCGATATTGGGATGAGTGAAAATATGGAAGGAGGACAACAGAGCTGCTTTATGGAAGAACAACCTCAGCTTAGCCTGTTAGCCTTTGTGCTAGCACCAACTCTATATTGCCTTATAAGAATTAGCTTGGCGGTAGCATGACAAACAAGCTAAACTGAGGTCCTCCATCCATATTTTCAGTT
>NW_013952831.1:56181-58036 GCF_001266775.1 Austrofundulus limnaeus
GCTCTGCAGGAAACATTTGATAAAAATAAAGTTTGACTTCATTTAAACCAGGTTTGACTAAAAACAGGATTTTAAGTTTTGAACCAATTTGTGTAAAAATGACGAGTTTTTGTCTCTTTGTTTCAGTTTAATAGTAAATTATTTTTTTATAATATTAAAGGGGACCTATTATGCAAAATTCACTTTTTAAAGGTTTTTTTCCTCAACTTTGGGTATGTTCTTCTTATAAAAACAGTCCTAGGACCAAAAAATGCGCCCAGGGGCATATTTACTGTAAGTAAATGTATTTTTAATGTATATTAACGACACATTTTATCCTTCTGTCATTTTATGATGTCACAAGCCGTACGACAACCCACCAGAACCTCTGTTCAGCCCCTTACTTAGCAACCCCTGGGTGAGGCTCCTCCTCAGTATAAAAAGCCGTCACGGACCAGTGTTGTACAATGCGCAGCTAATTTCACAACATGTCTATAATAGGGCAATGGGCAGAGTGTTGGACCAGAGAGTGAGAGACCAGGGTTCAAGACTGGCATGGACACAATTTAATTATTTATTTATTTTTGTTCGTTATGAACACGTTTTCTCATGTACCTCTATTGTTTAGCTTATTAAAACCTTGTTAAAGCCTATTTGTTTGAGTTTTTTGAGGTATTTTGACCTTTGCTGCTTCTCCCTGCTCTGGTAACAGCATGCAGAGTGAGCACAGAGCAGAGGAAGGAGAGGGGAAAAAAAGAAGCTGCGACCACGACTCTGCCTCTGGGTCTCACAGGGTCTCATATGGTTGTACAACGGAGCTTCTGCTATTATTAACCATGCTAACATAAACGTTGGCTTTGGAGGGCGTTACCAATAGAGCTCATTAACATAAACAGCTCTTCTGAACAGAAGTCAGAGCAGGCAGTACTAGAAAATGGGAAATTTTAGTATCTGAGAATTATTTTGTGCATTAAATTGAATGAACATGGTCTGGATAGGCCACAGACATACCAGAAACATTTCTAGGACCCATAATTGGTCTCCTTTAATAAAGAAAATCAGGTCATTAAAGGATTTCTCATTTAAATCTTAATTTCTGCTCAGAATATCAGCTGAGATCCTTCAGAAACGGATTTCCAAGGTTTGACCAAAACGCTCCAACTTTCTCATCAGAAGATGATCTTAGTGTCAAACTGTGGGATGAAAGGTGGCGGGTGATATGCATTCCTTCAAGGAATGCTAGGCCTTRAATTGATTGTGTTTTTGTGTCTCTGACATCCAGTAAAACWAATTCTGTCCACTTCAATCATTTAGTTCAGATTTCAGTTTGAACCTTCAGCTCACAGATTTTATTCTTTGTTCAGGTTGACGAGCTGCAGTTTGACGGAGATCAGCTGTTCTTGTCTGGGCTCAGCTCTGAAGTCCAACCCCTCCCATCTGATTGAACTGGACCTGAGCTGGAACCACGACCTGTGTGACTCTGGTGTGAAGGATTTGTGTTCTGGATTGGAGAGTCCAAACTGTAGACTGGAGGTTCTGAGGTCAGTTCACTGCAGCTGTTGGAGGKTTTCTATGTTTGTCCAACTAAAATCATTCACTGATCCTTCACAACTGATTCATTTAGAAATGTTTCCTTCATTTCAAAAGTTCAAYTTGAACACGTCTGTTTAGAATTTTCTCTTTCCAAACCTCTAAAAACCTTTTTAGAACTAAAACATGTTTGCTGCTTGTTTTAAAGCTGCAGCAGCTCAAAATACACAATTTATTCAAGTTTTTCATTCAAATATTTACGATTCAAACTCCTTTTTGTTTTCAACAAAACATGAAGCTGATTTATTTTATTACAAACTGAGCTGAAAATCTTTAGGACTGAAAC
>NW_013952831.1:58207-60018 GCF_001266775.1 Austrofundulus limnaeus
CATCAAGATTATAGTTTAAACTTTTTATAAACTTGACTGTACTAAATGTAAAATATCACTCATGTTTTGTGTGTGTGTGTTTGTGTGGCCCCATGTTTTTGCTACTTGGTGGGGATGATTTTTTAGAAAAATGTAGCTTTGTGGGGACCCCACAATTTTGGAGGCTGATTTTGGATATGGGTGTTAGGTTTAGGACCAAGGTGTGAATTGAGTTTAGGTTAGTTTTAGGGTCAGGTAGGTACCTGTGAGGTTAGCCTTAGGGTTTGTAGTCAGGGTTAGGCTATTAAAATTTCCAAAACATCAATGGAAATCAATGCAAGTTCCCCATGGGGATATACACACCAGACTTGTGTGTGTGTGTGTGTGTGTGTGCGTGCATGAGAACAGGTTTTATTAAAACTCTCAGAAAGTAATCATTACAATATTTTTTCCACATTAAGACTGGAATGAGGGGAACCAAACTGTCCAAGTGGAATGGTTACAGCGGGGTGCATCAGTGGTTCTTGGGGGAGCTGGAACCTGATGTGTCTCGCACCACTTTCCACTGAAGACGTGGAAGATTTTTATCTGTTTGGATTTTTGATAACTGGATTTCTGCTGATCGACGGGAGTGGACCTTTGGTCTATCGAAATGTGAAAGCGACTCTAACAGCGGTCCAGGCCGTTGAAAAGCTGTTGGGCGCACTGGAAGGTTTCTGCCGGGCTGGGAGCACACTGACTCAGATGATGGGGAAATAAATCGCAAACTGGATGTGATTCTGACGAAGATTGCAGCCCAAGAGTAAGCCTCTGGCATTTAGAATCACATCTGGGTGAAGCTCCAGATGGTGAGAGTCGAGGAGGACCCTGAAATTGGCTGATTGGAATTTTTCGCCACTTTCAGAAATGAAGTTAAAACATTAAAAGCGGCAGGAAATTCAAGGCTGCTTTGTCCCAAAACAATTGTTTTTATCTATTGGCTCCCAGTGGCATGGCCTTGTTTGCTATGCTTATCTGAAACTCCCCAAGGATGATATGTCAACAAGGGCTCGATTCCCTCCCACCCCCATCACTCGTGTTGGACCGGGCCTGTGAACCCAAAGCCAAGGAGGAGGAAACTCCGAAATCTGTGAGCCGAGCAAGTGAGGATACATCATGGACTCTGGCAGGAGCTAGGGTCGGGTCCTAGCATGGACACCCGCCATCATTGTCACTGACTCCACCCCCCGACCCCATCTACCCTCCCTTTTATGTGTTATCTGACCTAAGCTCCCTCCCTGTCCAATCTATCTTGCTCTATCAAGAGTCATTTCTTGTGTATATGATCTTATGTTTTTGATGTTAACAGGATATGAGCAATTTTTAACTCAACTTTCCTATTATGTATTTCCAGCTGTTAAAGGTAGCACGACCATGTTGCTGCATGACCTGTTCACCTGTTCCCCCATGTTTGTCATGTGTCTTCTTGAATGGGTGTTCTTATCTCTTTAATTTCCCCTTGGGATCAATCAAATATGATAAATCAAATATCATCAATCAATCAATTAGATAAACATCATTAACATCCGTTAATAATTTTCAGCTCAACCCACAGCTAATCAACCTTATTCTGCACAAATCTCTGTAACTCAGTGAATCTGACAAATATTTTGCTAACATTTGGTGTGGTAGTAGCTGAGATTGAGCTCTAAAAGATCAGCTGAGATCTCATATTATCACCGGAGATCCTTCCAAAGCTGATTTCCAAATTTTGACCAAAATGCTCCAACGTTCTTTTTTTAGTCACTACAGTAGAAAAAAGAACTTAATATTAGTTTATTAATTTCTTCATC
>NW_013952831.1:60374-61615 GCF_001266775.1 Austrofundulus limnaeus
AAATAAATGGATAAATACATGGAGGGCATGCATACTGTACATACTGTATATACACATACCCATACATATATAGATATACACTCATACATGCATACATTCGTGCATACTGTAGTTATATACACACAGACATATATACACACTCAGGGCCTGTCAGAAACCCCTGGATCAAAACAACTGTTTGTGAGTGGTTGTGAACATGTGTGTGTACAAAATATTTAATAGTGACTGTGGAGGACCGAAGACCCAACCCCCAAGACACGAGGCAGACATACGGGTGATCAGAACCCAAGGAACTGAGAGAGATCCCGAACACAGAGTCCTCAGGGGCACCCACACGGGAAGATCCACCCACCCCCTTCCCAGATCAGACCATAGGGGAGAACCGGGAGAGTCCCCCCAGTGACCACACGCAGTAAACCCCCGGGGCCAGCAGCGACACACTCATGGGCTCCACCGGCACCCGCCACCGCCATACCAGAGCAGATCCAGGCAAGGGCACAAAGGTCCGGGCTCCCAGGGCACCCCCCCCAGGCCAAAGCCCGACAGGGCCAGAGGCCCCGAGCCCCAGCAAGTAGTCACCAGGCCAGGCCGGCACATGCCCCAGTGCCCAGCCCCAGACCCCGGGAACCCCCAGCATGCCGGTGGCCAGCTGCACACCCCACCGTGGGGCCGAGTAGCAGTGGGCCCTCAGAAAAACCAGCAGGGGGGCGGCCCAGGCCCCAGCCTGACAAATACCCAAGCATACACATACACAACCACACAATCCCACCCTCATCCTCACACCCACTCATTCAAAGACATACCAAAAGGGTGCCATATTCCACTCATACCCCCGATACACACTCTGTACCCCCAAGGTCCACGACAGGCACCCACCCCCTACAGGAGGCAGCACACACCCGAACCCAGGGGGTAGATCCAATCATTCAGGGGAGGAGAGGAGCAGATAGCCGAGGCCCGTACCGGGCCGCACCAGGCCACCCGGCCAGCCCCCCGCCGCAGAGAAGCCACGCCCACAACCACCCCACCACACCGCCAATGGCCAAGTGCACACCCCCCAGCCAACCACCCACCGGAGCCTGGCAGCTACCCCAGCCAGCGGGCCATCCATAGCAACCAGGAGCCACATTCCAGGAGTCCAAGCAGCTCCAACTTTCTCATCAGAAGATGATCTTAGTGTCAAACTGTGGGATGAAAGGTGGCGGGTGATATGCATTCCTTCAAGGAATGCTAGGCCTTGA
>NW_013952831.1:68040-80826 GCF_001266775.1 Austrofundulus limnaeus
AGGTGTTTACTTAGTAAATATGTGTACAAAACATATGCGGAACCTATATATGTCCCGTGTTCCATGTCGACTACTATTTGGTGCTGCACCTGCTGCTCAAGTCTGCATCAGATGAAGACTCGCTGTGGAGGGCTTAATAAGCCACTCGCCCTCGTACCTAACCGATTTCGAATGGGACTTAATAAGGCCAACTCTCCGCGGGAATGCACAAACTGAGTGAGTAGGGAGTAGGGCGAGTGTGTAGCCACCGATTGGGAAAGGACCTAAGTCAAGCTGCAGACGGGAAGTCAGGCTGCAGACAGGAAGTCAGGCTGCAGACAGGAAGTCAGCTGCAGACAGGAAGTCAGCTGCAGACAGGAAGTTACCCTGCAGACAGGAAGCCAGGCTGCAGACAGGAAGTCAGCTGCAGACAGGAAGTCAGCTGCAGACAGGAGGTCAAGCTGCAGACAGGAGGTCAAGCTGCAGACAGGAGGTCAAGCTGCAGACAGGAAGTCACCTCCTCTCTCTCTCTTTCTTCTCTCTGCAGGTGGGAGGGAAAATCAGATTTGTGGAGTAATGAAGATCTGAGTTCTGATGATTGGAGAACTGATTGATCCTGATGATGAAGACCATGTTGTGTCCCGGCTGAAAAGATGGTCTCTCAAAGTGATGGTTCACAATCCGTTAATTTAACAGCCTTGCATGTGAACACACTGTAAGAGCTACAAAATATACAAAAATAAAAATGCCACTAGTATCTCAAACAGTGTTGCCATTAACCATTTGCCTTATTAATTTACCACAAATGAATATTTTACCTTAAATTATTACAACCTTTATACTTGACAATCTTTACCTTGAGTGCTATTTCCATGTTCTATAACAGGGCTATCTAATTGGAGGCCTGTGGGCCACATGTGGCTCGCAAGCGACTAAAATTTGGCCCGCCAATTGGTTCATTCATCTCTTAAGTCCAAACCCCCGGTTTTCTAAGTTAATTACTCTAAGTTCTTTTAGTTAAACATAGACATGTTTGGTATCTACAGAAATGTCAGATTCTACAAACTGGTAAAAACCATTTCTATGAACACTCAAGACAGTTAAAACTAGAAGCAACTGAAGATAAAACTATGAAAGTGAAAATAAAATTGGTTTAAAGTCAGAGATGTCAAAATATTATTTGTGTTAAATACGAGGCCTAATGTGTCCTTTTTATTTTTGATATTGCTTAATTATCACTACTTTTATAGGGTTCTGTATGTTGTATTCATGGTTAAATGCGGCAAAATAAACTATTTCAAAGGTAAAAGATCTTTGTAATACTTGGTTTATCTACATAATGATGTTATTTGCTGGATGTTCAGCCCCTCAACTGTTGGTCTGCAGTAACTGTGGCCCCCGGAGTGATTTAGTTGAATAGCCCTGTTCTATGATAATAATAATAATATATTTATTCAACCTTTTAACATTGCCTTCTCTATTTTCCTGTGCCATGAAATGAAATAAAATACGTATAATTTAACTGTTTGTGACTGTACATACAGTGGGGTGCAAAAGTTTG
The DNA here is from genome assembly GCF_001266775.1 of Austrofundulus limnaeus. NCBI lineage: Eukaryota > Metazoa > Chordata > Actinopteri > Cyprinodontiformes > Rivulidae > Austrofundulus > Austrofundulus limnaeus. The sequence goes on from NW_013952831.1 coordinate 69,581, forward strand.
GGCAGCCTTGCTATTTTCTTGATTTACCTTTATAAATCATTGACTGTTTGGATACAAAAAATTGGTTATATGTATAATAAAGGGAACAAACAGTGATATTTGAGAAATGAAATGACATGACACCACACTCAATTACAGCTCAATACTTTTTAAAATATTTGATTTGAAATTAGCTGTGGTGGCCACCTTGATGATCAAATGAAGAATCATTTCTTAGATAGTACATGCTCTTTTAAAAACCACCTTGGCCACACCGTATACAAATGTCTAGCTCCGCCCCTGATTTCATCCAAAGTTTGCTTCAAGTTGAAGTCATTTTATTTTTTCACTTCCAGTTGAAGTGTTTGGAGTCTTGGCTATTTTCCTCCCAGATGCTGAAGGACTTTCCTGCTCAGATCCTGCAAACAAACAAAAAGAAATAAAATCCAAGAAGCTCCAACAGTTGCAGTTAAATAATAATTTGCAGACGTTTTAAATGTTGTCTTTAATTGTAATAAAATAGAGTTTTCAGCCTTTGAATTTCTCCATGTAGGTTTTTCTGGCCTCTCTGCCTCTGCTGCTTCAGACTCATSAGTTTGTCTTTTAGAAGTAAAGTCTTGATTGTCAGCTGCTTTGAACAGTCCTCCCTCGGCCTGATGGGATGTTTCATGTTGACTTCTCCAGTTGAGTAGAAGAGCTCTAACCTGGATGAAATGCTCCAGGTAAAGGAGTGTCAGCCAGCTGCTCTCCATCTCTCGGGGTCTGAGTGGTGCTTAACAAGATTAGCTGTTAGTCTGCGTCAGTGCAAAGGCCTCAATCACAGGATTAACACGCTTGCTTCAGACTTCCACCAGTTTCTTCTACTTTTCTTTTTCTTTCTTACTTGGACTTTCCTGCCTCTGAGGCATGTTGGCTGCAGATATTCTGCTGCTCTGGGACTGAGTGTGTCTGGACTCTCAGCTGCTGAATGAAGCATCTTCCAGGGAGACRGAGGCAGCCGGACAAGTGAAGGGCGCTTTGGACCCAAGTCTTGGCTGCTGTGGCAGAGTSTGAGACTCTGGACCGGTCCTCCTCATGCCACCTGGAAATAACATGGTTGGCAACGACGACACAGCTGTCAACATCCAGGCTTTGGTGGATTCTTTGATGAAGGTAAACCAGCAGCTTTTAGCATTTCAACCTTTGAAGAATGGAGAACAATACAAAAGGAAACTTATTTTCATATTTCAAAATCGCCTCGAAGCCATCCAGCATCTCGGGGAAAGCGGTTTGCCACCAACACAGTTTATGGTGAGGATGGTGCATTGTGGACCTCAGCTTGGGATGTTGTGGGTCGGTGGGCAGGATACTTCAAAAACCTCCTCAATCCCACCGACACGTTTTTCCATGAGGAAGCAGAGCCTGAGGACCCTGAGTCGGACTCTCCAATCTCTGGTGCTGAGGTCACAGAGGTGGTTAAAAAGCTCCTTAGTGGCAAGGTGCCAGGGGTGGAAGAGAGTCGCCCGGAGTTCATTAAGGCTCTGGATGCTATGGGGTTGCATTGGTTGATGCGACTCTACAATATCGCATGGACATTGGGGGCAGTTCCCCTGGATTGGCAGACCCGGGTGGTGGTCCCCCTGTTTAAAAAGGGGGACCGCAAAGTATGGTCCAACTATAGGGGGAACACACTTCTAAACCTCCCTGGTAAGGTCTATTCAGGGGTCCTGGAGAGAAGGGTCCATCGAATAGTCAAATCTCGGATTCAGGAAGAGCAGTATGGTTTTCATCTTGGTCGTGGAACAGCAAACCAGCTCTACACCCTCAGCAGGGTCCTGGAGGGTGCATGGGAGTTCTCCCAATCAGTCTACATGTGTTTTGTGGACTTTGAAAAGGTGTTCGATCATGTCCCTCAGGAACTCCTGTGGGGGAGTATTCCAGGAGTATTGGGGAACCAGACCCATTGATACGGGCTGTTAGGTCCCTGTACGAACAGTTCCAGAGCTTGGTCTGCATTGCCGATGGTAAGTCTGACTCATTTCCGGTGAGAGTTGGACTCCACCATGGTGGCTCTTTGTCATCGATTCTGTTCATAACTTTTATGGACAAAATTTCTAGGCGCAGCTGAAGTATTGAGGCAATCCTTTTTGGTGGCCTTAGGATCACATCTCTGATTTTTCTGGATGATGTGGTCTTATTGGATTCATCAGATCATGATCTCTAGCTCTCACTGGAGCGGTTCACAACCGAGTGTGAAGCGGCTGGGATGAGGATCAGTGCCTCCAAATCCAGGACCATGGTCTTGAGCCAGAAATGGGTAGGTTGCCTTCTCCGTGTCGGGGAGGAGGTCCTGCCCCAAGTGGAGGAGTTTAAGTATCTTGGGGTTATGTTCATGAATGAGGGAAGAATGGAGCGGGAGATCCGACAGGTGGATTGGTGCTGCGTCTGCAGTGATGCGGGCGCTGTACCGGTCTGTCGAGGTGAAATGGGAGCTGAGCAAGAGAGCTTCGCTTTCTGGCTCAGTCAGTCTACGTTCCTACCCTCATCTATGGTCAGGAGCTGTGGGTAGTGACCAAAAGAACGAGATCGTGGATACAAGCGGCCAAAATGAGTTTCCTCCACAGGGAGTCTGGGCTCTCCCTTAGAGATAGGGTGAGAAGCGCGTTCATCCAAGAGGGACCCAGAGTAGAGCCGCTGCTCCTCCACGTCGAGAGGAGCCAGTTGAGGTGGCTTGGGCACCTGGTTAGGATGCCCCCTGGAAGCCATCCTGGTCAGGTATTCTGGGCACGTCCCACTGGGAGGAGACCCAGAGGAACATCCAGGACAAGCTGGAGGGACTATGTTTCTCAGCTGGCCTGGAAACATCTTGGGATTCCCCCAGATGAGCTGGTCGAAGTGGCTGTGGAGAGGGAAGTTTGGGTCTCTTTGCTTAGGCTGCTGCCCCTGTGATCCCGGATAAGCGGAAGAAAATGGACGGACGGATTGTCATATTTGGGACAGAAAACTCATCATTAGCAGCTGATTCTACATTTATTTTTTTCCTGTAAAGAATCTTTATATGATCTAATTTAAGGTAATTTTTCAGACTGAATATTCAAAGTCTGCCCTGCAGCTATAAAAACACTCTGTTCTGAATTTCCTGCTCCACTTAGTCATTGGATCAGCTGTATAATTCAAACCTTTGTTCAGTATGTTTGTGTTTGGATTGTGTGTTTTTAAACAAAAACGAAACCATAGAGTGAGACCACCTTGCTTTGATTGGCGCTCTTAGAGACATGGTGAGACCTCCACAATCCAAACCTGACAACAACCTGCTGACTCGTTTTATCACATTTTAGACTTATTTTAGTTGAATAACTTCTTAATCTCTGGTTTGCCTGATTTGTGAGTGATCTAAAAACATTTCCATTTGTTCTGTATCGTCTGTCTGCAGCCTCAGAGTTTCTGTCAGGAGTAAACAAAAAGCTAGACCCCCGGCAGGTGGGCTTTACAGTCTTTTCTTTCTTGAATCCACATCAGACTTTGTGAGGAATATTTGACTTGACTCTGTTCATGTCAGCTGAATGCTCTCTTCCAGGACCAGGGAGATTATTCCAGCTCTCACCAGACTCTAGCCGTGTTTTCATCAGCACTTTTAATATGCATTTTGAAGTATTGCATCAGAATAGGTGAATGGAAATGGCACGTGTTATGGCAATATTTATTTAACAAAGAGAGAAATACGTGGTCCAAGAATGAAGGTACTCCGTGGGATGATCAGCTGAGTTTTATTGCAACAACAGGAAACACAGAGAACAACCTGGCCTGTCTCTGTGCCTCTGCTTCTCTTTGTCACTGTCTCTCCACACTACTCACTGTGTCTCGAGAGGCCTCATATATATATTAACAAACACCATTATGTCATCTTAGCAACATTTGATACAAGGTCAATGGAAAACACAAAGATAAACAAGTGATATCTAAGAATTATTGTTAGCAAATCTTGTTCTGACTTTAATCATTCTATCTGCAGATGAACAACATGTCATGAAAACCTAGGTCATTAAAGGATGTCATGAATTACTTGCTTAAACATAAAAGTATTAGTTCCATTACATCTCCCCCATTTGCTCATTAAATCACCAATTAAATGATCAATAAAACAAAAAAAACCTCTTTAATGTATTTAAAAAATCATGTCAACATAAACCTAAGTATATGTACTTTTCTGAAATCCCAACCCCAGTAATTCAATTTTTATTCCTCCCACAGTAATTACTAACCCCAAAACATAGTTATCACACAAAAGTCTTTGGATCATCTTGAACACAAACAGGATTGTCTGTTTTGATGTGTGGAAGGGTCAGAGGTTGTGCTGGGGCTCTGTGACTTTTTGTAGATCTTGGTTTAGTGTGAGGGGCTGGAAGATGAGAGTTAGCTGGATTTGGACATGGTGTTTGTTTGATATTAATCTCGCCAGGTTCTTTCATGTTGTTAGTAAAATCCAAGAGGGGACATTCCCATTGCTGTCCTGTTGGGGTCTCAGAGTCCAAGAGATCCTCTGTTTGTGATGCTGATGAATCCAGTTCTTCCGGTTCTGCAGCTTGAAGTAACTCCTCTCTCTCTGGTTCTGATTCTGAAGCAGTCTCCTTATCAGTAACTGGCACACTGTGTTCCACTGATATCTCAGTTTTCTCCAGCTGTCCTTCAGACGTCAGCTGTTGTGGTTTGTCCTGTTGTTTGTTTCCAGCCGGAACTTTGTTCAGGAAATACTTCATATTTGAAGCCAGAAGCTGTGCTCCAGTTTGATTCAGAGTCATTCCATCAGACCTGAAGAGATGTTTTCTTTCCCAGAAGAGATCAAAGTTGTCCACAAAACTCACAGAGTGGTCAACACAGAACTTTTCCAAAAATCCATTAAGAGCCAACTGTCTGCTGAACCTCTCGGCCCCTCCTCTGGCTGTAGGAAAGGGCCCACTGAGGAACACATCCAAGTTGAGATTTTTAACTGCATTCAGCAGCAGAATAAAATCCTTCTTCAGGATTTTTGACTGTCGGTTCATAACTTCATCACTTCCTGTATGAATGATGAGCKTCTTCAGAGMTGGAWACTCAGCTGTGATTTCCAGAATCTTCTCTGYGAGGTCAGACACTTTATCAGCAAAAGTCAGAACTTTGACTTTTTTCTTGTTCCAGAAGCCTCTGATCTCATTCACCATTTTATCTGTGATGATCAGCATTTCTTGGTTCGTGAAAGTCTCGCTTTGGACTTGTTTTGGCTTTTAGTTGGATCTGGATCTGGTCTCAGATCCCTCACTGAGATCAGATAGGAAACTTTGATCAGACTCACCAGTTTCTTCCAGTGATGTGAATCTGTTTTGAAGAAACACTGCTTTATTTCTCTGGCCGTTATCAGCTGTTTTGATTACAGCCTGTTGCTTTCTTCTCCTTGCTGGAGGAGAAAAAACATTTCTCTGTAATTCTGGCCATTCGATGTCATCTAAGAGCTGAATCCTTCCTGAGAGATTTTTTGGTCTGGCACAAAGAGAGTTCCATACAGTTTTACTCTCAGAAGCGGCTTCCATCTCCCCATTCTGTGGATCTCTCATCTCAGCCTTCTCACCCATTTTAACACATGTTGAGTTCTCCAAAGCATTCATCTCTTCCAAACGATGAATCTTGAGCTCCAACACTGTCACCTTTTGGAGAAGCTGGCAGAAATCCTCTTTGGAGAAGTAAAGAGGCCTCTTGAATCTTTTACTCACTCTCAGCAGATGATGTTTCAAATAACTTCTCAGGTTCTTCAACAGCCAAAAAAAATCCAATGTTCTTTGCTTATTCAAGATCATCCATCACGATCGTCACCAGCGTATCTCTGTTGTTAAAACAATTTACCATAAAAAGGTTCTTTTCATCCAGCTGGAGTCACGGTCCTGAGCAGTCCAGTCCTTGCTCACTCATATCAGTCCACCTGCAATGTGGCCTTGGTCCGTCGATCTCCTAGTGGTCTGTGCGACAACGCCAAACTGTTATCGCAATATATTTAACAAAGACAGAAATACGTGGTCCAAGAATGAAGGTACTCCATGGGATGATCAGCTGAGTTTTATTGCAACAACAGGAAACACAGAACAACCTGGCCTGTCTCTGTGCCTCTGCTTCTCTCTGTCACTCTCTCCACACTACTCACTGTGTCTCGAGGGGCCTCATATACAAACACCATTATGTCATCTTAGCAAGATTTGATACAAGGTCAATGGAAAACACAAAGATAAACACAAGTGATATCTAAGAATGATTATTGTTAGCAAATATTGTTCTGACTTTAATCATTCTATCTGCAGATGAACAGCATGTCATGAAAACCTAGGYCATTAAAGGATGTCATGAATTACTTGCTTAAACATAAAAGTGTTAGTTCCATTACAGCATGATTTGAAAAGACTTCCTCTAATTTGCACAAAAGTTGATACACTTGCTTGAGGTGGTTTTTGGTTCTTCGAAAAAGACTTAAAGCGCAAAAGGAGAGATGGAAACACATTTGTCGAATAAGTTCTAACGTAGCTAACATTTACCTCACATGGTTGATCAGCTGCTCTCGCTGTCTGTCGGAAACCGGTACTGGTACCAGGGCGACTGCAGCCGCAACTGCAGATGAGCTTGACACTCGTCCCGCTGTCCGCGTATTATCAGCTATTCTTGTAACATGAAGAGAATTGCATTTCTTTCTCTACATCTGCAGACAGCATGTAACACCGCCAAAACTAGTTGATATGACAGAATAAGTATAACTTTCCCGATAGTAGCAACACATTCCTGATTACTTCTCTCCATTTTCCTGAGATGTGACTTTTACTTCCTGTTTACTACACGCATGTATCTGACGTAAGTGATTCGCTTCAAGCCAGTTGATGGAAACACGTCTGATTCACATTTATTCGTTTTTTCCTTTTTGTGAATTTTAAAAAATCTGCTCAAAATTCGAATCAAAATAGGATGGAAACATGGTAAATGGACTGTACTCATTTAGTGCCTTTTTATGCATCCAGGATGCTCAAAGCGCTTCACAATACAGACATTCACCCATGCACACACACATTCACACACTGATGATGGCAAACTACAATTGTAGCCACAGCTGCCCTGGGGCACACGGACAGAGGCGAGGCTGCCATACACGGGCGCCACCGGACCCTCTGACCACCATCATTATGCAAGGCGGGTAAGGTGTCTTGCCCAAGGGCACAGCGACTGAGTTGACTGGACGATATCGAACTGGTGAACTTCCGGTTCCAGGATGACTCCCCTAAACACTCTACCACTGCCACCCCAAAACGGCTTCTGCTGCTTTGCAAAGTCTTCTTCAGAACCAGGACCTGAAGGTAGGAGGACCTCTGGGGGCCGCGTCCAGAGACGGCTTCTGTCCATGCAGCAGAGGAGCTTCAGTCTACACTGTATGACAGCGTTCCATTTGATACTTGTGCTTTTCTTCCCTCCTGTTCTTCCTGATGGCTTTTAGAACATGGATGTTGGGCTCAAAGAGAGCCTGGCAGAGCAGGTCCAGTGAAGCCTCCTCTGGATGAAGTGAAATTAAAGCAGGACAATGATTTCACATTCATTCTCTGATTTTAAAAATTAACTGTGAGCTGACTTTATTTCCTCCTTCTTTAGAAGAACTCTTCCAGTCCAGAACCAATAGAACTGTGCAGAAGCAGAAGTGATGACGTGGAGGATGAGCAGAAGACTTTATCAGCAGCACAGCCAAGAAAATCTGTCATCTTCTCAACAAGTAAGAAGCTGCTTGGAGTCCCCAGTTCTCATGTGAAAATCTGGGCTCAGCTTGATCCAGTTTCAGCCCACCAAAGAAGCCAACTCTGCTCCATTTTAGACTTTGAAGAGTCCACTGTAAGGACCCCCCCTGACCTGATGTCAGTCTAGTCTTCTCTCCTGCTGTCATGATGAGATTGAAAATGTGGAATTCTCTCTTTATGTTGCCACAGCTGATCAGTCTTAGCAAACACACAAATGTCTCCAAGTCAGGACCTCTGAAAGGTTTGGAGCTAAACATTGGTGTGGTAGTAGCTAAAAATCCTGCCTTCCATGTTTGGCAAACTGTTGTTGGCTTTTGATTTATTCTAGTCTTAAATTCAGTCTCATTTCTAATCCAGGAAATAAACTGTTGTTGGTTTTTAACGAATTAGAGCCATAGTTGTACTGAATCCTGGGGAATCCAGGTGGAGACAGAAGTTCAGTCTAAATGTTTCTTTGTTTCTTGTTTTAATCTCTAACGGCACAGTAATGCAGTTTTACATTTAAACAAATTTGGTTTAAAACAGAATAAAATGACAAAATAACTTTTTTTCTCTCCACAGGTTTGTTTCAAAGAGGCTTTGAGCTTCCTGCAGGATCAGAGATGATCCTCTACATGTCCTTGTAGAGTTTTTATTAATTCATTGAGGTTTTTAAAATAAAAGAATAAAGATTTGTTTTTAATAAAACTGTGTGGTTTTAAAATGATCTCAATATTATTAAATGTTTAATGTGGGGCTGTATGGATGGTCTGTTTTTCCTCCTCTTGCAGGTAAAAAGCAACAAAATCCAGATACCATCTAAGCAGGTGTTAAAGTTCTTAAACATCATCTGATCCAGTTGTGTTCAAAGTGTGAGCTCTAAATATCTGTCAATTGCTACAGGGATGTAGGAGATGTAATCAGGTATAATGTTGACCATTTGCAGCAGTTTTGTGTTTTTATTGAATGAACTTGTGAAAAAGATCTTTTAGTGACTTCATGTAATTGGGTTTGCATGAATCCAGTTGCAGTTTCAATCTAAACTAAGTGAATGACTTCTTTCCCACATTCAGTTTCCTGCTGCATTATTAAAGTGTTTGTTTGGGTCTTAACTGTCCACTGGTGAAAAGGAAAAAAAAATTGTATAGGTCCTCTGGATGGGTTCTTTAATGAAACGTTTCGTCTCTTCTCCAAGAGACTTCTTCAGTCTGAGAGTTTCAGGCAAAATTCAGGCTTTTAAGTCCTGCCTCCAGGTGACTGATACTCACATCACATGGCCATGGTTCACAGGTGACTGATACATCACATGGCTATCGTTCACTATGTCCACTGGTGCTTACTGCTAGATTTAGTTTAGCTGAGAGTGTTGGGAGGGTTCTGGAAAACACACAGGTGGTCCTTAAAGCCTGCGCCTTGCCTCGTGACGCTCCTGAGAAGCAAAGAGTGAAGGAAGACCCCCGTTCTTCCTCCTCCCCTCACATCAAGGACACCTGTCTCCTCTAGACATGTCCAAGGATGTCCATCTGCGCATGGAGCTGATGGAAATGGGCCTGGGCCAGTCCATCAGCATTCTGACATCAGGAGGAGACGCTGAAGGGAAGCAGAGGATGAGGCTCTGCTGCTTTCTTCACATCTTTATTATCAGCTGAAGAAATGTGTCCTGATAGAGGAGAAATTTTCTGCACATTTCTTCAGCTCTCAGTCCCAACCAGCTGCAAAGGTTGCTCTGAAAGAAGCCGGCTGAGAAAGTTGGAGCTTGATGAACATGTTGGAATCAGAAGGCACTTTGTTTCAGTGTTTCAGAGGAAAACAAAGAGAAGCTGCTGGGAGAAATGTGTTGCTGCAGCTCCTGCCTAAAAGAGAAAGTTGAAGGTTTCACAGCTTCAACTTTTCTCAGGTCTGAACTCTGCAGTGAGGGCTACAGTCAGAGCTGCTTTCTACACTGGAGCCACTTTGTTCAGGAGCTGTTGGCTGCTTCCATTTGTCTGATCAGCAGCTGATCATGTTTACCTCAACACCACTCATCAGCAGAGGACAAATGTGTTTGTGCTGTAAGACTATCAGGGCCTGGTGGATGGAGGAGACCACCTTCATCCCACCACGTAGGAGAGAGTCCATGCTGCTGTAGCTGCTGACTTCAACTCAGACTCACAAAAACAAAGAGAAAAACAAAATTCACTTTGCTTTAAAGGGCCAGTCTGCTCTATTAAAAGGCTTAATTGATTCCTCTTCATTCTGCTCTCAGTATCTTCTAATTCAACCTAAAATGATTCTGGAGGGTGATCCAAAAGCAGCCTGCCACCTGCTGAAGTTCAGGACCACCAAGCTGTGAGTGATCAGAGGTGACCACAGTCTGACTGGAGCCCACCAGTTCAGGACTGAGTGGAGCCACCTGTTAGTTGACCTGCTTCTAGTGGAAAGGAAGAAAGAATTACAAATCTGTCAAATCCTTCAGCTTCTTTGGACAAAAGTAGTTTTTTAAAGGTTTCAATCCAAATGCCTCTTCACTGAGAAAACATGGAGCTTTGATTTCCTGCAGGTAAGATCACACAAGAGGAACAAAGAAATGGTCTCACTTGAACCTTGTTGGCTGCTCGCCTCCATCCATGTAGATTTGTGTGGCACTGACTCCACCCACACCGCATCATGGAGGTGCTGGACGCCATAAGTCCAACTGCAGAGGTCAGAAAGCCTCGTCCAACGCTTCTCATACGTGATAAGATCAGAAAATCAGCTTTATTCTAACTAAGTCAGCTCAGTGGAATGAGAGAAGATGAAAGCAGTCGGGTGCTTCCAGAGATCAGCTGTTCTTCTCTGGTCTCAGCTCTGAAGTCCTACCCCTCCCATCTGACTGAACTGAACCTGTGGAACAACAACCTTCGGGCTCTAGATGTTCAGCAGCTGTTGGATCTTGTGAAGAATCCAGACTACAAACTTCAGACTCTGDGGTCAGTAGATGGTCTGAGTGAGTCCAGACTAGATCTGGACTGGATAAGCTCAAAACAAGATCAGAATATTTCTGAAAGTTTGCATTAATAATCTTTATTTAGTGACTTTGTGACTTTTCATAGTTGAAGCTGAAGTTGTGCAGCCTCAACAAGTATCTGTATGACTGTCTGACTGCAGTTGTTCTGGAAACTTTTCTCCTAAATGAACGTTGATTTCTTCATTTTGGACCTGAAAATGTTTTCTTTCCCTCATAAAGCTGTCAAGTGTTGAATAAAGTGCGTCTTGTTTGTCCTGACGTGTTTTCATGCAGAAGACTTCTCTGATGTGAGGCTGCTTTCTTTGATTGGACTGAACTCTTCATGTCGTCACATTTTCTTTGAATCCACGTCAATTTGAAAGAAACAAAAGTCAGAAGTTCTTCTCCCAAATCCTCCACATGGTTCAGACACCATGAAGTTTGTGTTTAAAGCAGAGATTCTTAACCCGCGAGCACCACCTTGAGGGCCTCAAAAGAACAACAGTTTTTAACTTTGGGCCTCAGAGGGCCGTGGGACTGCATTGATTTTAAAT
>NW_013952831.1:81935-83531 GCF_001266775.1 Austrofundulus limnaeus
CATCAGGACCATAAAAGCATAACATTACGAGAATAAAGTCATAATATTATGAGAATAAAATCGTAATATTATGAGATTAAAGTCATACTACAAGAAAAAAGTCTTAATATCCTAGCCTTTACGTGAAAAAGCATGCAGTCATCACTGCATTAAAATGAGAATGTTGTCAAGTTGTTCTTTATTGTTAATAAATAAATAGTTATTGTTGGAATAATTGTATGAATCTTATATGTTATCATTCTTATTAATAATCTGTGCTTTCAGTTTTTTTTATAATGTTTGCAGTGTGGCCAAACCAGAAGTGCAGACTGCTGATGATTCTTGTTCTCAGCCTGAGAAAGGAGAATTTGTTCATGCAGACGGCTGCAGCTGTGGGTTTTCAGCAGAGCTCTCACGCTGGTTGTTATGTCTATGTTTTTTTCTGTATTTGATGTGTGAAACCTGTTTCAACCGTGTTTTCCCCCACCCTTTAGCGGTTGATACATCTCTGTAATTAGGGCGTTCCTAACTTTAATAAAATGCATGTGGGAACCGGGGCTGCTCAGAGTAAGTGGAGATTGTAACTGGTGCAGCTCCGTTTACTCTCCTTGCAAGTAAACAGTATCTAACCTGTCTGTGTCTTCCTTTCAGTTCTGTTTCTGCAAATGTTTGGTGTTTAAACCTGACATTTTACTTGGTCCTTCGAGAGCCGGATTCCAAGATACCTGACGGTTCCAGCGGACGGATGAGAGCTTGGTGAGAGTCTGTGGCCACAGCATCAAGTCCTGTTTGCAGGGCCAGTTCTTTTCCATCGGCTGGGACCCGAGGGTTGACAGGATACCACCAAGGATAGACACACGAACAGGCGAGTTGTTTTGACTTAAAAATGAAAGAAAGTGTGGTCAAAATAGAGTTATAAAAAACCTTGATAATCCTAGGCACTTACCAAGTAAAGAGAATAAACAGTTAAATTCCGTGAAGGGTGGCGGCGCCCTCTATCTTAAATAGTTAAAGCCCGTGCAGGACGACGGAGTCCTCTGTTTAAAGAAGAATATCACCGGTAAAGATGAGAAAATAAAAATAAGATCGCGACGTAAAAAAAAAAAGAGTTCTGAACTTGTGTGTGTGTGAGAAAGTGAGTGTGAAAGGAAATTCTTTCTCCACTAGGAGATCGAGTTTCATATAATATCTGATAATAAATACAGTGAGTATCAGTGGATGCAGAGGTAAGAGGACCGGAGAGTGGGGTTCTACCACTGATAAAATTATCACTGTGTTATCAGACAAAATATCCAGTGTTAGAGACCCTATGTCTGAACCCACACTGGATCCAGATTTAAAATTAGAAATACGTATATCAGATAAGTTACACGTAGATCCAACACATCCTAGAGCTCAACAACTCCTTCTTCTATTACAACCATTACAAGAATTAAGCGAAGAAGACCCCAATACTAGAGTTCTCGTAAAAATAGAACCGGTCCCAGATGACGACACTGAAAAAACACTAGGACAAGTTACAGTAATTCTCAGTTGCCCACTAACAAGCAACCAAATAACCTTCAAAACAGATTTGATAGGTACAAATTAAAATGGGGAAATCAAACAGTAAAATAA